>NC_136519.1:50195203-50225203 GCF_053919585.1 Euprymna scolopes | reverse complement strand
AAATGAAAAGAGAATGAAAGAAAACAGAAATTATTGTGAGCTATTGCTATTTGATCTTGCGTCTGACAAACGAAATTTTCGCGCTTTTGTGAGAATGTCTGGCGCCGACAAAACCATATGATATTTGATCGACTGGAAGAAGACAGGGAAAAGAAATCTGTCGGTGTTTAGGGACATCAATGCAGAATAGTGAGTGGGGAACTGATTCGGATATAAAGGAAATAGACTCATATATATATATATATATATATATATATATATATATATATATATATATATATATATATATATATATATATATATAAGTGTAAATCTTTAAAAAAAATAAAACTGTTGCTAATCTACACCGTAATAAACAATTGGCAGCCATTTAGGTGATTTGCATTTTTTCCGCGTGCCAACTTTATATGCAAACAAATGCTAAAATATGAAGTCCTAAAAGATTATGGAAACATTGATTATTCTAGGAATTTGTAAATTGAGAACAACAATAATAAAGAACAAACAAGTTCAATATGGTTTCATAGTACAATCAATAATTTATATAATTGCCATTTTTATTGACAAGAGCAAAAAGCCTTTGGTCCATTGAAGATGTCAAACTTTCGATTTAATCTGATGAAATGTCTTTGGCAGCAGTCAGAATAGCATTCCAGAGGTCATCCTTGGAGTTGTGTTGCCTTTCTCCGGAGTAAATATATTGTTTTAAGATGCTTTGTGGGATTAAAATCTGGGGAACATGTCTGGCAAAAACTCTCTCCAAATATTCAGTGGCTATCCTTGCAGAATGAGACGGTGCATTATCATGCATGAATACCATCTTTTTCCGGAATGCCAAATTATTATTCTTCTGCCAGGGTTCCAAGTGTACCTTAATGAAGTCAATGTAGAGTTTGGCGGTAATTTTCACTCCATCTGCGACTTAATGGTGCTACCAGCACATTACCAATGATTGCAGCCCGAACATCACAACACCACCTCCTTGTTGACGCCTGATCGTTTGGGCACGTAGATCCTTATTATGGTTTCATCCTCCCCTCCACCCATCGGGTCCATCAAGGGTCGCTCGGCACTTATCGGTGAACAAAGTTTGAAAATTTACCTTCATGTGATCTCTTGCCCACTCCATCCTCTTTTTCTGGTGGATATCTTTCAATTGAGGGCGGACCTCGGGCTTTCCAAATTTTGCAATCGCCCTCAGGATGCGGCAACGAGTTGATTTGGGCACATCAGGAACGGCAGCACTTTTTAAAAAAACCTGTTTGCTAGTTTCAAGTGGGTTACGGTGAACTTCTCCCTTGATCTTGCTCATTGTTCGACGTGACAGATATGATTTCTGATTTTCCCTTTGTCAGTACGTCCGTTGCAACGTTGAAGGTTAGTACAATATTTTTTTTTTATTGTAAGATGATCACGGTGTAATTATTTCGCAATTTCTAAGGTGGAAGCCTTTGAACAATTTTAGACTTTAGCACCTTTACGTCCTATCTTGCATATAAAGTTGGCACGCTGAAAAAAAAACTGCAAGTCAACAAAATTGCTGCCGTTTGTTCGCTATTACGCAGATTAGATTAAAATTTTAGATCTGCGCATGCGTTTGTGTTACCGTATAACGTGTAAATTTTCACGAATTTTCATTGAAAACTATCGGAGTTAGAACAAAAATATCGATTTGCATATAATTCTGGCACGGGGTATATATATATATATATATATATATAATTTAAAGGAGATTCAAAAGGCGAAAAATTAAAAGATACATCTGCCTTACTTTTAATGCTAGGTTTATTTATGGTGTCTTTTAAATTTAATTTTAATAAAATCCTTGACAATTTGCTGATGAGGAAACCTTGTTTATTAAAAACTATATGTAATAATTATTGTCCGTAACTTGATGTCTACCACAATAAAAACACTGTTTTCCGAAACGATCGTACAAATAATTGATTTTGTTGTTGTTCCTTCTTATGAAACGGATTTTTAATTTAATTATAATTTGATTTTTAAATTTTTAATTATCAATCACATTACTAAATATATATATACATATATGTATGTATGTATGTATGTATGTATATATATATATATATATATATATATATATATATATATATATATATATATATATGTAACTTTATTATATCATCAGAACAATAGGAAAAAATTGAGGGTAAAATTAGAAACTTTGTAGGTCATGGCACTTTGAAGCTACCTACATATTTATTATCCTTCCGATTTTCCCTTTTAAAGTGCACTTACTTTATTACCGTTTATTATATTATCTGATTCCTTTATTTTCACTTTATATCTAAATGGCTTGACCCAATTTATTTCTATACTTGCATTTCGAATAATTCCGACTTTCACCTCCTCTCATGGCAACCATTTTGCTTCGAAATGCCATTGCCTAAAGATGTTTCTCATGTATTTAACCTTAACTTTTCCTCATTCTTCTGATGATTTATAAAGTTATATATAACAGTTATACCTCATCATTCATTTAATAATATATTTGTGTGTGTGTATGTGTGTGTTATACCGGCCTTTCTTTGCATAAGGGAAATTACACCGGTTCTCACTATATATATATAGTACCAGTAATGTCTACACCAGTAAGAAGGAGCAACAGTACTCCACCGCCTAGCAGAGCGCTAGTCAGTTATACCCATATTCCTACCTGTGTATCTGTGATGTTAATACACTTTGTTTGTTAACACAACCGAGACTTGCTTTTCTTCTTTTACTATTGTGTTACGACACAACAATATGTGTGTTTAATAAAATAAGTTCAAATATATTGAATAAGATAGCAACGTTTTCCGAAAGTGCCCAATGCATATGTAGAGCTATTATGAGTAAAATTATATAACATCAGGAAAAGTCAGCACAGATTTTATATAGGAGTCACCACTTCTCAATGCCCACAGGCAACTCGAGGATAACGCTTAATGAGTGTAACTTAGTCAATGGGACAATATCATAGTAATCGTTAGAAGTGTAAATTTGGTTAACTGAATTACGTAATGGGAACGGCTCATTAAGCCGACTTAATGACGACCATGTTGTAGTCAGCTGGAAAGCAAGCAGACGGAAGAGAGTTCCGCAGATGTACAGTTCTAAGGAAGAAACTTTGTTCATGGAATCTACGTTTAGGTTAAGGCTCAGATAAAGAGTGGGGAACATTATTGATAGTGCAAAGTTGCAAAGTTGAAGGTTAGTACAATATTTTTTATTGTACGATGATCACGGTGTATTTCTTTGGGGGGAAATTTTATTATAGAGCCTTTGAACAATTTTAGACTTCTCAGCTTGAATTAAAGCACATTTACGTCCTATCTTGCATATAAAGACAAAAAGTTAGACAGGTGTTTCTCATAAAAGAGGGGACTATAGATTTGGAGCTCAGACGAGCACTTGCCATGAACATAATGATAAACAGAGAGGCTCATAACTAATTAATAACTTGTTTATCTCCTGTTTATATGATTTCACTCGTGTATACATATATATATATATATATATATAGTCTTTGAAGTTTTTAACCTTTAAAACTATACAAAAAATTACTTTTTATCATTCGTTAAATAAACATCTAGTCAGTAAGTCATTTAATCACCTGCAATCACTGCATCAACTCTCTCGAATTTACTATAATACCAATTTTTTTTATTTTTCAAGGGATCATCAGTTTTTTACCATGAAACACTGTTTCGGGGATTTAAAAACAAAACAGTATATTACTTCATGGCTCACCAGCAGTGTTGATCAAACACCACCACCCTTAATCTTAGGAAGAAGACATGTTACAAAAC
The DNA here is from genome assembly GCF_053919585.1 of Euprymna scolopes. Taxonomy (NCBI): domain Eukaryota; kingdom Metazoa; phylum Mollusca; class Cephalopoda; order Sepiida; family Sepiolidae; genus Euprymna; species Euprymna scolopes. The sequence continues at coordinate 50,221,391 of NC_136519.1, read as the reverse complement.
AATTTATCCAATTTCCTATTCTTAATTGCAATTACTAACCTTTTCATAGTATAAAAATGAATTTCTTACCTGTGCGATTCATCAATTTCCACATTTAAAATGGATACATTTTTATATACATATATAACTGCTTAATTTACTCACATAAAATTAATATACGAAAGTATAGATTTATGCGTAAACTTTAAGTATTTACTTCAAAAGTGCTCAATACGTAGGTAGAGCTAGTTAGTAATTTATAAAATATATATGGCGATTAAGCTGCACTGAATATTCCGCGTTTCATCCATTCTAGGACTCTTCAGGCTTATATATATATATATATATATTCACCATGTCAAATCACATTTCAATTCCTTTTGACGGATTGATTGTTGCTATTTCTGCTGATGAGTAAAGGACATAATAGATTCACTAATTGATATAATAATTAAGTGATTGATCTTGCGCTACGAAACAGATACTGTCAAGAATTGTATAAATCAACTGATTTAAAGGAATAAATTATAAGATGGTCAACATCATGAATTTTGGAATATAACTTTTTGTCATTTATTCTATACATTTCTCTGTAATCACATTGAGCTTCGTATATAAGGATTGATATATAAAAGAAACTATATTTCTACAAAAATATGCATATATATATATATATATATATATATACTTTAATAATTGTTAAATATCTACAGACACTAGTGTTTCATCCTTCTGGGAATCATCAGTGCAGAGCATCACAATTAACACCGGTCAATAAATACGAACCCGGCAACAGAAGCTATCACTCGCTTCATTAGCAAGGATAATCCATTGGGCCACCGTTAACCGCTAGAAATACTATGGAAATTAAAAAAAAAATTTTTTTAATATTTTTAACGTCTGTCAGAGTGGTCTAATCATTATATGATCTGTGCATAAGAAGTAAATTGCCGACTTTATTTAAACTGAAAGTGCTCAACGAGAGGAACATATATATACTTTTTACGAATATATTTAAGAATATATATATATATATATATATATATATATATATACTTTTCTCTTTCACTGATTTAAGCAACGTTTTTTTAAATATTTTAATTGATCTTATAAAAAAAAATTTGGTGTCATGTGAATACCTTGCAGTAAAAAGAAATGAAAATGAGTATATATATATATATATATATATATATATATATATATATATAGAGAGAGAGAGAGAGAGAGAGAGAGAGAGAGAGAGAGAGGGTGATAGATATAGGAAAGATATTATTGAAGCTGGTGCACCGAAGTCATATTGATATATTTTTGTTATTTTTTTAAATAACAATTTATAATATATAAGAATTGATAAAACAAAATGACTATGATAACATATACGAAATCTTCATGAATTAAAATATTTTATTTTATATTATATTTTATGACCAGGCTACGCCGGGCTTCTCTGCTAGCTGGGCCAATGATTTTGCGGTTTTAACAAAAAAGCTACAATATAAAGGCGTCTCCATTTACGCTGAATTTCCACAGAATGCTACCAATAATATATTACATATTAGCTGAAGTACCCTGCGTTGCTAGCTTGTATTTGATATATTTGAATATTCTGTCCTCATACATAAGTACCTGATTTCCGGCAAAAAATAATTGTCATAAAATATCTGTGAGAAATAATAAAATCAAAGTTGTATTTCTCAAGTTTGTAAATAAATATTTTAATTCCGCCTGTCCTAAAATACGTTGAACTATATTTAAACCAATGCAGATATTCGCATTTATTAATACAAAGACCTGATGATAAAAGTTTAAAAAATGTCTTACTACCATCAGTAAGAATCGAAACCAAAACATTTCGCGTTTCAAACAAAGATTTTATGGTTAGAAACAATACTTGATGCATAATTACTATTTCCTGTTAATTGCAGTGCTATGTGGCCAGTAATTTCAGAGCTAGAAATACTGTGGAAAATTTTAAAAAATATTTTTTTTTAATATTTTTAACGTCTGTCAGAGTGATCTAATCATTATATGATCTGTGCATAAGAAGAAAATCGGCCGACTTCATGAAAGTGCTGAACGAGAGGAACATATATATATATATATATATATATATATATATATACTTTTTACGAATATATTTAAGAATATATATATATGTATATTTACTTTTCTCTTTCACTGATTTAAGCAACGTTATTTAAGATTTTAATTGATCTTATAAAAAAAATTATTATCATGTGAATATCTTGCAGTAAAAAGAAATGAAAATTAATATATATATATATATATATATATATATATATATATATATATATATACAGAGAGAGAGGGAGGTGATATATATAGGAAAGATATTATTGAAGCTGGTGCACCTACATCATATTGATATGTTTTTGTTATTTTTTTTAAATTTCGCCTGTCCTACAATACGTTGAACTATATTTAAAACCATGCAGATATTCGCATTTATTAATACAAAGACCTGAGGACAAAAGTTTTAAAAAATGCCTTACTACCATCAGTAAGAATCGAAACCAAAACATTTCGCGTTCAAAACAAAGATTTTAATGTTAGAAACCATACTTGATGAATAATTACTATTTCCTGTTAATTGCAGTGCTATGTGGCCAGTAGTTTCAGAGCTTTCCTGTTAAATATTTGCCCACGCGTACGTCTACTATTTTATTTGTATAGATTAGTTACGAAAAATTATATTCTGTGTGAAAATGAACGTCTAACCTTAGTTATAAATGTCGTATGATTATTTAAATGCAGTAAATGTTTCAGGAAAATTTTCTTAAAAAAATCAACACAGAACCACGAACGCGTATGTGAAAACTTTAAGGAAATTTTATCCGAAGTCTGTAATCGATATTAACAGGAATTTTTTTTTTAAGTGAAAATTGTGGAATAAAGATAGGAGACAATCTCGCCAACGTCCGCCCTTTTTTCTTCAACAAAAGATGAATGTCTTACTTCTATAACCCTAAATTGTTAGGTGTAACACAAATTTATATTTCCAAACGTTTTACACTAAGGTTTTTTGCTGGGGGGTCAACAGAATATATTTTTTTTATTATTGCTTTTAGAAAATATGTAAAATTTGTTCATGAAAATTTGTTTATGAAAATTTGTTTACGAAAATCGTAATTTGTTCAATGAAAAGTACAGGAAAAAGAAAATTTTCAAGAAAATGTTATTCTTTTTTTGTGCGATTGTTCTTTGCCAATGGAAGAACTTTGAAGTTTACCCCTTAATCTGTTTATGCCATTAATGGTGGCTTTACTTTTTTCTTTCTTTTGCACTCAATGATTTTGTTTGTTCTCTTGTTTTTGTTTAGGAAAAATTATGTCCAATTTTAAATTCTCAATAACCTGACCAGTTCTTTCTTCTCCCCTTCGCTTCCAGGGTTCAATGTCAGCTATGTCTCTGACTCCTGATTTCTCGCTTCTCCCCCTTACTCACTGACCGACTAACTCATACTTTGCCCAGCTCCAACTATATTGAAAACTCATGACGTCATTGCATGACCAACACGTTCATATCAGACACGCGGCCTGACACGCCTCATGTTTTCAAGCATGCATCGCTCTTCCCATGTTTACAACCCGATTTCTCTAACCTATTTTCCTAACCCACTTTACAAATAAAATTTTCCATTGTTCGTTTTTAAATTCCTTATTTTAATTTCATTTCAAACAAAATTACATCATTACATTCCTTTTTCAATAAACAGATATCTAACTATTTTATGTGAACTAAACAATGTTAATTTTACATTCCATTTTCAATAACATTCCGTATAATTTATTTTAACTTATGATCGGAATTCTCAATTTCAAATCTAACTTCGCAAGTTCGAATCCTCGGCTATCCTATCTCATATTTACTCACTTACAAGACAAGACGACTTGTTCTTGTAACATCCTTATTTTCAAAAAATGTACGCATTTTTAAATTCTAGTACATTTTTACCTATATTTACACAACCACACGGCTAAAGAAGACTAAAAAAATCTCCTTTAGTCAGCCCTTTTCAAATGACTTCACAATTATTATTTTATTTTTTTATTAGTTCAGACCCTCTCTGATCTTCTTGGCATTTACTTTTTGGGTGTAGGGTATACCTCCCCTGATCAACATCAGCTGCTTTATCCAGCTACCCTTATGCCGTAAACTAGAGGTCTAACTTTACCTCTTTCGAAATTGACGACTCCTTTCGTCCCAAAAGTGTCCTGATACTTTGCCCAGTTGTTCTATTAAGTATGGCTGTGTTTTCATTTTGCAACTATCTTATCTTTTCCGGGGCATCTCAAAGTTCATAATTAATCTTCACGGTTGGCTTCCAAATTTTAAGATATACCTTTCATCCACTGATTCACTTGGATTTTCTTGCTTGGACTCTTGGAATCTTGATGAAGATTTAGATAATATCACCTTTAACTAAATAACCCCCACCCTTTGCGCCATGATTTCTATTTGCCCCTAAATTCTATCTAATGGCCCGATTTTTGTGATTTTTCTTTTCTCTCATCAGAACTTCCAAGATCCAGCAGAGATATCCCATATTCATGTATCTCTAAAAAAAATATAAGGTATATCCTCTTACGTACCTACGGTATATTTTACTTTTCTCTCACCTCATTAAGCAATATGTGGTTTGCCTACGGTACCGACTCTCATAGGTCCCTGGTACCCTTAAGAATTCTCGTATCCTCTCCACGCCTGTTTCTAATTAATTGAGCCAAGTCTTACCTCCTGCTTGGAATCGTCACGTGCGATCAGCTTTTTTTAAACCCCTCAATTTCCACAGGGTCCATCTTATTCTCTGAACGGGGCATCTCTAATGCTTTCCCAGCAAGTTACTCTTCTTGCGAAAAATATTTATGGACTTGAAAAAAAATGCAAAAAGTAAATTATTAAAAAAGAAAATTACTCTTTTGGCTTATAACATCTGAAAAATATTTCTAAAAAATACCAGCTTACGTAATTGTTATTTTTGTTGCCTATAAAATTCTAATTTATTCTAGGCCAACAATTTTACCAGTATCATCTTATTTTTCCTACATCATTTCAAATCTAATGTATATATCGAATAATAACTTTGAATTCCTTTCACAAAAATACAATAACATTTACAATATACGAGATATGTTCAAAAAATGTTACGTTATACATTTAAACTATGATTTTCACAAAACAGCTCTAACTTTTTTTCAAGAAGAGAAAAATAGCTCTGTTCTGTAACATAAAGTGCGTTAACAACAAAAAAATGGATCCCTCTTTTTATTCAATAACAAAACAATTAAAACATATAAGCAGAAAATCCTTTTCGCATCTTTTTTGACGATATACGTATTTTTGTTCTGATCACCATTAAGGTACAGCGACCTTGAAAACTGTCAACAATTCGTACTGACACACATTTCGATCCGATTTCAACAACACACTGACCTCCTTTTGTGTGTGTTTGCGTAACTGCATTTTTCAAAATATATTAAAACAATGAAAACTGTTTATGGTTTGCCTTTGACAGGATCACGTAAAAACACTGTCTTTTGCTCAACTTTTGTGTGTAGGCGTGTATAATAATGAAACAAATGTTAAACAATTGTTTTATGGATGAATTATGTATGGTGACATTTTTTCCATTCATTACGACTGTTTTCTTTTGCAGCATATCGGGCCTTTTGTTTCTTTTTCTCGTAAAGTTTTTGTCATTGTGTCTATGTGTATGTGTGTTTTTCTTTTCTGTTTTTTCTTAATCATTTTTTTCATTTCGCCTAGTCTTTATTTTCGAGCTATTTTATAATGGACCCTAAACGTTGTCATTTTCCGTGACAACCGAAGTACTTTTTTACAAACCCACCCTTGTATGAGTATCCTGGACACGGCACCAAATTACACTTATGTTGCATACTAGGTGTTATTTTAGAAGGGATGACGTATGTATTTGTTGTTAGTGTTAGAGTGTTCATGTTGGTGTGCAGATATATCGCGTATATTTAAAGAGAGACAGTTCTGTATATATAAAGAGACAGGGTACATGTTAATACAGGAGAGTCGACGCCATGTAATACACAATGATAGGAGATTGATGATATATAGATAGATAGACCGAGAGATAATGCATTTGACAGTTAAACGTTTGTCAGTTCTGTGAATGGGAGCGTTTCTATAACATTGACACATATTTCTTTACCTATTTTTGAGATGATGATTTTCAAAAAGTTCTTATAATATAAATTGACAATATCTTTCTGTTGAATAACATAGCACGAAGACGCAGATACATGATTTCTTTCTTCTCCTTCAAGGATCAATGTCAGCTCTGTCTCTAACCTGACTTCTCTCTTCTCCCCCTGACTGACTGATCGACTCACACTTTTCCAAGCTCCAACTATATTGAAAACTCATGACGTCATTGAATGTTCTTGTAACATATATATATATATATATATATATATATATATATATATGAATGGAGCGCCCCTTATTTTCATGGAAGGTATTTTTATTGATGTATTATCGATATATTAATACGAAAGCATATGTGTTGTTTTAGCTTACATTCAGATCGTTTAATTATTATATCCTTCCATTTTTTGTAAAAAATAATTTTACCAAGAGTTTTGATTTCGGTTTCGATTATAGATAATGGCACTCCAATAATTTAATTTTTAAAATAATTTTATCAAGTATTCATCATAAGTTTCGGTTTCGATTTTAGCTGACGGCATCTTAGTGATCTATTTTTTTATGAATTATTTTATCAAGAATTCTTCATAAGTTTTGTTTTCGGTTTCGATTATAGCTGAAGGAACTAAAGTTTAGTTTGGGATGAGATTTCTATTGAAACTGATGGACTCAACTCATATAGACATTTTTTTGTACTTTTGAAATCGCAAATTTATTATTTATAAAAATCGATAGAACATTAACTTTATATATACGATAGAACTTAAATATCATATTTAAGAGTATTTTGCAGTTTTAAGAAAATAGTTACAATAATATCAGAGCGTCTCAATTTACGCTGAATATCTAGAGAATGCCAACATCAATAGTCCTCTGTGGAATTTCCACAGGTCCTGCTTGTTAAATATTATTACGTGCATAAAAGTAAAGGTATACCCATATATATATATATATATATATATATATATATATATATATATATATATATATATACTAGCTTTATCCTGCCACGCGCTGCTGTGGCTCAAATTGGCACGATGGAAAACATTCCAAAATAAGAAAATGCATCTTTTATATAGGCTTAATTTCCCATTTCGTTTTTTGTTGTTTCATTTTCTAAGCTGATATAGAGATTTTCTGGTTTGCTGACTCTTGAATGCGAAGCATAAATTGCTCAGGTGAGAAACAGTCAGTGTGTCACACAATTCTAAATAGTCTTCCCTAAGCTTTGTTAATGGTGATTGCAAACGACAATTGAATTGAAACGTTCAGTTTCCTAAAGTGTATCCGCTGGAATGATAGGAATGCATGGAATGAGGATATTTTCACATGTGAAAGGTCCTGTTAAGATTGTTCTGTCTACGATGTTGTTGTTCATTAAATTTTTAATGCAAGCCGTATGCCATTGCAAAGCTTGGCTTATTTTATATTTCGTAACATGATAAGTATTACGCCAATTTTCAATTGCAGTACATGCGGTGTCATCCCTGGCAAATCTCGCTGTTGGATAATTGACCACTTTATCGGCTTCCACAATCTGTGTCGTTGGATTTGTATGTGATTACACCATTTGGAGTTTTAAGCTGAATAATATTGTTAAGTTCATGGACGTCTTTGTATTAAGAGGCTAGAATAGCTCGTTCACTCAGCCAACAGGAATTCGTATAATTAATTTGAATATCTGGAAATCAATTTGAATATCTTTTTTACTAATTCTTCTTTTGATGTAACTAAATTACAAAGTTAAGAGTCAAAGAATTTAACTCGGATTAGTCCGCACTTTTCCGTACCCAATTTCCTACAAGTAATGCAAAAATTGATATGCGGATCGAGCACTCTACCACTGGACACGCATATTTTAAGTTGAATTTAATGTCTTCACATGGCACCAAAAACTAGAATATTTGAGGCAAGTATTTATTCTATAGGCTGGTGTTGCTTGAGGAATTATAGGTAACATTTTTCTGAAATCTCCTTCAAGCGATATTACTGCATTTCCAAATGGTCTGACATTGCCACGCAAATCTTGCAAGGATCGACCAAAAGCCTCAAGTTATTTTTTGTGCATTCATTTCAAATAATAAGTTTTCATTTCTGCAATATTTTCCCATGCTGAATGTTGTCGAGATATTGAAGATGCGAGTTTTGAAAAATTGAATGTATAATAGTAATTTCAAAGCAAAATGAGCAGTTCTTCTACCTTGTAGTAAGATCGCATCTTTTCCGCATGAAGCAAAGGCTAGGACAATGTCATTTTGTCATCGAATGGCTGCCAAAATCAATTTAATTTAACCAGTTATTCTTTGTGCTGTTTAAGGTAGCAGTAATTTCTAAATAAGTTCTATTCTCACAGTAAGTAAATTAGGTGACTAAACAGGATTTATCCATGTTTTGACAATGTTTTATTCACCATAATTGATTTGGGTGACTAAAATAGGATTGTTTTATGGTTTGGCAATACTTTATTCACTGTAATTATTTTAGGAGACTAAAATATGATGAAGGATTTCAGATGGATAGATAGAGAGGAAGATAGAAAGATAGAGATAGAAAAGAAAACGAGATAGAGAAAGAGAGATGTATAGATAGATTAATTGAGAGATATTAGAGAGAGTGAGGAGAGTTAGAAAGAGAGACAGAGGAAGAGAGAGAAAGGGGAGAGAAGGGGAGAGAGATATAGAGGAAGTGAGAGAGAGAGAAAGGGCTCAAAGAAAGATGGTTAGTGTGATACAGAGAGAAAGATAGAGAGAAAGAGAGGGAGAGATAGATGGAGAGGGATATTAAGAGAGAAATAGAAAGAGAGGAGTGGGGAAACAGAGGGTGAACTGCACTTCACCGTTTTTTCATTGATCAGGGAAAGAAATTTTTTTTTAGACTGAGGCAATTTTATTTTTTTAATTTTTAGCCACACACTAAAACCTAGCGGGTTCTCCTGAACATTTTGTCTCCTTATTCGTCTGCTAAAATTTGAATCACGTGATTACAGTGTAGTGACAATAGAATAAACCATTCATTAAAATGCCGCGTGTTATGGATTTACCTGAATATGATAATAAAACATCACTTTATTGGTACTTATGAACTTATGTTACTGGGTTGGTGGTTATTCCGTAACCAGTATGTACTTTCACCTTTAATAAACAAAAACAATATAGTAAAACTTATATTTATATATATATATATATATATATAATCATTTTATGGTATGTATATATATATATATATAAATATATATATATATATATATATATATATATATATATATATATTTAAAAGAGTGTAGCCATCAACAATTGTGTTTTTTTTTAAAGGTTTTCATCATATTTTTATTTTAAAATATTTTTATAACGCGTTTCGAGCTTAGGGTGTGCTCTCTTCAGATGTTTTCGTCATAAGTTTTTCTTTAAAATGGGAGTTTGGAAAGTTATTCTTACCTCCGCTGATACTAAATGTGTTTTTCAGAGTTATGTGTGGTCTCAGACATTCTGTCTCCAACCGTAAGTGTTCAAAGTGTCTGGTCAAAGTTAGATTCAAAGAGGGCGCTTTTCGTCCATTTGGTGAAGGTTTTTATGGCTTTTTTAGGGTTTTTTAAGGACTTTCTTTCCCCATGTATAGCACACACTCACACACAATCACACACGCATACATATACATACATGTACATGCACACATGCACACTCACGTAGGCACACACACATACACACACGCATACATATAGAAATATATATAGGAGCATACATATATACATACCCACCTACACACTCACACTCACACATCCACCACTAACATGTCAGGCACATATTGGTTAATTATTTTGAATAATGAATATATATATATATATATATATATATATATATATATATATATATATATATATATATATATATATTCTGTGGGGGTTGACTTATGGATATAAAGGACCGTCTGAATAAATTCACAATGATTGAAATTTGTCATTATAAAAAAAATCATTTTATTTTCAGTTACCGAATGTTACCGAATGTTACTGAATGTTACCGAACGCTAGTGTTTTGTTACTATTGTTTACTTTCATCTAACAATGAACATATATGCATATATATATACATATATATACATACACACATATATATATATTTATATATGAACTAACTATTAAAAATAAACACTAACCTAGTTTTAAAACAGATCCTTTGTCCGATAAAATGCATGCCCATTGGCTGATAGGAAGGGGCGCGGTGGATACTAGAAAGCTGATTAGCTAACTAAAATCTCAATAGGAGAGGAGCATATAAAAACGATAAACAACCACAGAATTCGCGCATAAGCCTGAGGAGTCCTAGAGTGGATGAAACGCCGAATATTCAGTGTAGCTTCATCGCCATATATATTTTATAAATTACTATATATATATATATATATATATATATATATATATATATATATATATATATAAACGGGTGAGAGATTGTTTGTAATGTATACTTTTTAAATAACATGTATACTCTTAGTTTCTGTAGAATCTACATATGAGTATTAAAATATTTTTTGCAACAAACTTGTGATATATGTTCTGTATATATGTATACATGTATACATACACGCACATACGTACGTTTATATAGAGAGAAAGAGAAAGAGAGAAAAAGATGGGTGAGGTAAGAGAAAGATACCGTTTGAAGGGACATAGATAAATATAAATACGCATAGACAGTCAAACAATCATGAATAAAACCGAAGTTGAAATTAACAGGACATAACAGCGTGCATCAAGATAGTATTTCACCGAAACAACATGGCCGTCCGAACGGCAACAAAGGTTCACAAAGTCATCGTCCATTACAAAAAGATGTACCAAGACAAACAATGACACCAGATCTATTTCTTTTGTTTTTGTTTCCAACAGACGTTTTATTTTCTTTTATTTATCATGTGTTTTTTCCATGAATAACATTACTAAAATGCAAACTTTGCGTGTTTGAATTTCGGGAATCATGATCGAAACAAAGATAGATTCAATTTCCTTTTGCATTTATTATCAACCAGGCTTTGCCTATATATCTTTCTCTATGCAGATCTAAAGTAAAATATATCTATATATTTATATATGTGTATGTACAGGATGCATTTCAAAAGTAATAAAAATAATGTTAAACATAATTGCTACGCGTAAGAGATAGTGATATTGGCTATATTTAGTTTACATTTTAGGTGTTAAAGTTGTTTAAATGATTTTCGTTAAAATTTACATACAACTTACTTTATGACAATTGAATTATTTGATATTTAGGTATTAAATATCAAATAATAAATGCGTTGTTGTATCCTGCGTTGTTGTATCCTAAAGAGATTTAGTGAGCATAACTATGAACACAGGTTTACATTTGAAATTTCAAATATATCCGATTAGCATTGAATTTGATCCATAGGCGTTAGAAATCAATTTTATGTAAATCTCATACGTTTAAAATTAACATGAATTTAGAATCATTTTTATTCGATTCGAATTAAGCAACATTTCTTGAACCATATTGCGGAGACTTCTTTGACTTTAATCTTTAATTGTACTTACTTTCTAGAATAAAAAATATATCATGAATTTTGGTCAAAATTTGTATAAAGATTCTACAAATCGAGTTCAGTATCACGCTTTTGAAATTCAAACATAAAGATTGGTTATTCGTATTATTTGGATTCCACTTTTCTCATTTTGAGTGTCATTTTCGCAACGTTTTAGTCGATGTAATCTCCGACTTTACTCAGGTATGTCTTGTAAAACTCGAGAATATTTCTCTCGAACTCGGGAATTTAGACAAAAAATTGAACAGAATCCTTCATTTACTTTACGACGATAGCAAGCTCTTGTTCCGTCAGCCATGACTGGACAGAGGTCCAAAGTAATTTGCAATTGTATTTTTCGGTCGCTCACACTGCAAATTTAATCTTCAACCTCCAGGAGAACATGATATTGAGAAAAACACTGATGACTACGTAAGCATGAAACACTCGTGGCGTTCTGCATAGGAAAACAATTATGATTAAATTATATATATATTACATATAATATTATTAAATTATCTATCAATATATCTATAAAAAGTGAGAATGTGTGTGTCTCTAATATATACTCAAGGAATTTTTGATATAGAGACTAGAAATTTGGTATATAGGATATTCACGTATATGGAAAACAATTTAATCAGTTTTTACCCGAGGAAAATAGGGCTGGTACTTAAGGGTCATCGGATGATTTTCTGTTTAGCAACTGTTTGACGACTTCTAAATTCTAAGATGCCGTTTATTTATTTCTGCATGTTTCGCAGAAACATTCAGATAATTATTATGTCAATTTTTGAATATTTGTCGCTCTGACTTATGAGAAAAATAAAAACTCAGTAACGTTAAAAGAAAATAAAAAGAATTTGGGCATAATTACATAAATTCGAAAAGATCAGAAGAGTAGTTGCAATTGTTTTTTTTTAATATTTAAGCTTTCTTTGTATATTTGTATATATGTGTGAGTGTGTGTGTATGTGTATGTGTGTGGTGTGTATGTCTGTCTGTATGTGTCTGTGTGTTGTTCAATAAATTTAGTAATTGTGACTAGAGCCTCGAATATGAAGACGGTCGCGGCCGGCCGACTGCGGTTGAAAACGAGCATTCGAAAGCCTTAATTGAAGTCGATCTACGCAAAACCACATGAGAAGTTGCTGTTGAACTCGAGGTCGACCACTCGAAGTCGTTCGCTATGGAAACCAAATAAAGAAGTGAAAAAAGTTGGATAAATGGGTGCCGCATGAATTGAACGATAATCAAAAAATCGTCATTTTGAGGTGTCTTCTACACTCCTCCTCAAAAACAAAAACGATTCATTTCTTGACCGGATTGTGACGTGTGATGAGGAGTAGATCCTCTATGACAACCAGTGACATTCGGATAGTGGTTGGATGTCAGGGAAGCTCCACAGTAGATCACGAAGCCGAAATTGCACGAAAAAAAGGCCATGGTAACTGTTTGTTGGTCTGCGGCTGGTCTCATCCATCACAGTGTCTTGAATCCGGGCGAAACGATTACGGCGGAGAAGTACTGCCGACAAATTGGAAAAACGCACTAGAAACTCCAACGTATGTGCCAGAAATTTGTCAATATGAACGAACCAATTCTCCTCCATGACAACGCGTGCTGGCATGTTGCTCAACTGACTCTGCAGAAGCTGAACAGATTGAACGATGAAACTCTGCCTCAACGGGCATGTACACCGGATCTCTTGTCCAGCGATTATCACTTTTTCAAGTGTCTCGACAGTTTCCTGTACGAAAAATCCTCCAAAAGCCGAGATGATGCCGAATCGACTTTCAGTGAGTTCATCGCTTCCAGAAGTCCGGATTTCTATGTTAATGGAATAAATAAATATGTCGATAATAAGGGTTCTTATTTTGATTAATAAAGTTTATTATGAAATGGATTATGATCTTTTGAAATTGAACGCCAAAAAACGACATCATTTTTGTACTAACCTAATATAATAAATATATGCATATACCTGTGTGTGTGAGTGTGTAAACTTACATATAATTGTATACAATCAACAGTAGATTTTCAACAGTGCAATGTAGACAAGAATGTATTGTGAATTAAGCCACTGCGGGGAGTTATGTGAAGCTTTTACCTGGTACACTGCGGCGAGATGATTCCCTAACTAGTGAAGGCAGTCAATTGATTGAAAGAACCATTCTTAATTTATGAAAACCGTTTCTAGGAATAAAGATAGTTAATGCAAGCTATATTTTAGTTGCTCTGTATTTTATCATATAACAAATTGAGAGGATGATTTAAGCCTTTTCTGTAAACTACAATGACCTTGATTTTTCTGAAATTGTAAGCAGAAATATGATTCAGAAATAATAAAAACTAAATTTGAATTTTACTTTTATTTAATGATATGTTATTACTAATACTTGGCCCTTGTTCCTTACGTATCACATACACATACACCTTTATACATTCGAACTGAACACGTTACAAACAAACTGCCCCTTTCAATACTTTTTTAATGCACAGGCATATTTTGTTTTACAGTTAATGTTCCCCTCCTTTCTTTTCAATATACGGACAGACGCCACACTAGACGATCTGAAAATCACCCCTTCTCAGGTGCATGCTATCATAAAAAATCTTGACACTTCAAAAGCATGTGGACCTGCTCTCATCCCGGCTGTGCTATTAAAAAAATGCTCCGCCGAAGTAGCTCCAGTTCTCTCCAAACTTTACACCAAATGCCTTAATGAATCTTGCTTTCCGGATTGCAGGAAAATTGCTTCTGTGGTGCCAGTTTTCAAGAATTCTGTCGAAAGAATTGACCCAGTAAATTACCCCCTATTAGCGTCTTCCCACTTTTCGACAAAATATTTGAGTCCATAATAAACCAAGCTCTACAGATGCTAAACTTCTAACCGACCAACAATATGGATTTAGGCAAGCCCTTTCTCTGTAATCTCTGAGCGTATATACCGTTCACTTGACAAAACAGGAGAGGGTATAGCGGTAGTTTTAGATATATCTAAGGCTTTTGACAGGGTTTGGCATGAAGGTCTTCTCGGGAAAATCAGATCATACGGTATCACTGGAAGAATACTCAACATAATTAAATCCTTCTTAGGTTGTCCTCGATGATCGTACATCTAAACAATATGATATAAATGCGGGAGTGCCTCAAGGGTATATGCTTGAACCGCTATTATTCCTAATATTCATAAATGACCTCCCTGATAAAATTGTCTGTGAGATGGGTATATATGCTGATGACATCACGCTCTATAACAGACACAACAGGTAAACAAATGAACACATATCTAAAGAAATGGCAGAAACACTAGAGGATGACCTCCAATCTGTAATGGAATGGGGACAAAAAGAGATGGTCACATTCAATGCTGCCAAGACTAAGTTTGTTTGCATCAATAATTACAAGAAACCTTTTCTACCACCAGTAGAAATGGCCAAAGATTCTTTATCTGAAAGTACATCTTTTAAATTCCTCTGCCTAACGTTCACAGGAAACATTAGTTGGAAAAATTGCATTGTGAGCATTGCCAGGACCGCTGCGAAGAAAGTAGGTTCTCTCTACCGTGCTAGAAAGCTACTAACGCCCAGAAGTATCCTTTACCTCTATAAGGCCACCATTCGCCCATGTATGGAGTATTGTTGTCATATTTGGACTGGTGCATCTGCTACTAGTCTCTCACTCCTAGACAAGGTTCAAAAGATAGTTGCCAACCTAATAGGTTCTGAACTGTCATCTAAGTTTCAGCCTCTGTCCCATCAACGAAATACAGCATCCCTCTGCATGTTCTACAAGTACTTTAACGGTGAATGCTCCGACGAACTGCAAGCACTTGTACTCCATACATAAATACTCCCGACAAACCCGACAAGCAGCAAAATCCCACCGCTTCCCAGTTGAGATCCCTAGATGGAAGAGAGTCTTCTACTCCAGTTTCTTCTCCAGGACCGCTAGACTTTGGCATTCCCTTCCGGGTCCCTGCTTCCCCAACTGTACTGACATGCAGAAGTTCAAGTGTAACGTTAACCGTCATGTTGCTGCCCAACTCCCCACATGGTACCCTTGTAGCTTATGTCCCAGATAATATCCCCCTATATCAAAGTGGCAATGTGCCTTTTTTGGGTGAAAATGTAATAAAAAATAAAAAAATATATACATTCTATTTCCTTTATTTCTTTTAGCATACTACTAGTATAAAACCCCGACGATGTCCGGAACAGAATGTTTTCAAGGAAGCATTAAAAGCCTTTTCTCCACGGGTTTTTTTTTTTTCAACAAAACGTTAAAAAAAATCGTCCACCTTCCGATTCTGTCGCCGAAATCAGTAAAATGGTCCATTTAAATTAAATCAATTGACTGCCTTCACTAGCTAGGGAAACATCTCCCCACAGTGTACCAGGAAAAAGCTTCACATAACTCCCCACAGTGGCTTAATTCACAATACATTCTTGTCTACATTGCACTGTAGAAAATCTAATGTTGATTTGATAGAATTATCTTAAATCAATGGCTTCACTTACGTGATGCATTATCGTTCAATTCTGCTCTAAACAGAAACATTAATTTCAAACGCGCCCCTGTCTTATAAAAGAATCAACTGCTGTTTTTTATGAAATTATATTTACATAATAATTTGAATTAAAGTTAAACGTACAAATGTAAAGCATGACTGTTCAATTGTGCTATACAAACGTATATTAATTTCGAACTCGTCCATGTCTTATCAAAAAAGAAACTACTGTTGAATTTATAACTTGTGTTTTTCTATTTGTACGGTAATAAAATGCAATTGTAACGTTACTCTGAATGAAATGTAAATTTTGGTGAAAATTGGACTTCTTTCTTTACTCGGATTTATTCAATTTTCAATTTTCGATACTTATCAGATGCATTCCAATATAAAACTTTCCCGAACGCATCAAGTATCTTTGTATGCATTTTTTAATCGGCCTAGCCGTTTCTTGGTTAATATGAAGCGAGAACACACACAAACACAAACACACAGAGACAGGGTTGCTTTTATGTAATTGTAGATCTTTTCCTCCGTGCTTTTTTTTTAGCGAAAATTTAAAGTGTTTTCGCCTCCGTCCTTTATTTTCAACGAAACACTTAAACTGGTTTCACGACGGTGTTTTTCGTCAAAGAGACATTAAAAGTGTTTTCTCCTCGGTGATTTTTTTTTTCAACAAAACGTTAAAAAAGATTTCTTGGTGTTTTATTGTCAACAAAACATTAAAAGTGTTTTCTCCTCAGTGATTTTTAAACGAAAAACTAAAACTGTTTTTTACTCGGAAAAAAATTGTTTTCAAGGAAGCATTAAAAGCCTTTTCTCCACGGGTTTTTTTTTTCAACAAAACGTAAAAAAAAAATTCTTGGTGTTTTATTTTTGTCAACAAATCACTAAAAGTGTTTACTCGTCGGTGATTTTTTAAAGGAAACCCAAAAACTGTTTTCTACTCAGTGTTTTTTAAGGAAATATTGAATGTGCTTTCTCCTTGATGTTTTTTTTCAACGAAACATTAAAAGAGTTTTCTCCATGCGGTCTTTTTTTCAAAAAAACGTTAAAAAAAATTTCTTGGTGTCTTTTTTTTCAACGAAACATTAAAATGTTTTCACCTCGGTGGTTTTCTTTAACGAAGCATTAAAATGTTTTCTCCTCGGTGTTTTTTTTTTCACCGAAACATTAAAAGTGTTTTCTCCCCTGGTTTTTCATTTTTACAACGAATTATTAAAACAGTTGTCTCCTCACTTTTGTTTTTAATGAAACATTAAAAGTGTTTTCTCCTCAGTGATTTTTCAACGAAATATAAAAATTGTTTTCACCCTGTTGATTTTCTTTAGACGAAACATTTAAAGTGTTTTCTCCTCGACGTTTTCCCATCAACAAAACATTAAGTATTTTCTTATCGGTGTTTCCCTTTCAACAAAATATTAAAAGTTTTCTCCTCAGTGGTTATTTTTCTGAAACAGTAAAAGTATTTTTACCTCGGTGTTTTTCTTTCAATGAAACATTAAAATTGTTTTCTCCTCAATGTGTATTTTCAACGAAACACTTAAATTGTGTTCTCATCTCGGTGTTTTTTATACTAAACTTTAAAATTGTTTCCTTGTCGGTATTTGTTTTGACGGAAATGTTAAAAGAGTTATCTTCTCGGTGTTTTATTCAACAAAACATTGAAAGTGTTTTCTCCTCAGTGATATGTTTTAACGAAACATTAAAAGAGTTTTCCCTGGGTGTTTTTTATCAAGGAAACATTAAAAGTCTTTTCTCTACCGTGTTTTTTTCCAAAAAAATACATTAAACAATTTCTCTTCGGTGTATTTTTCAACGAAGCACTAAAATGTTTTATCCTTTGTGCTTTTTGTTTGACGAAACGTTAAAATTTGTTTTCTCTTCGGTTGTTTTTCAAGGAAACACTAAAAGTCTTTTCTCTTCATTTTTTCAACGAAATATAAAAATTGTTTTATCCTCCGTGTTTTTTTACGAAACATTAAAATATTTTCTCCAACATTAAAATTATTTTTTCCTTGATTTTTATCAATGAAACATTATAAGTGTTTCTCCTCAGTGTTTGTTTTTACGAAACATTAAAAGTGTTTTACTTCAAAAAACATTAAGTGTTTACTTCTCGGTGTTTCTTTTTTTAAACGAAATATTAAAACAGTTGTCTTCGCAGTGTTGTTTTTAATAAAACATTAAAAATGTTTTCTCCTCGGTGTTTTTCTCTCAACATTAAAAAAAATTTCTCCTAGGTGTTTTATTTTCAACGAAATATTAAAATTATTTTTTCCTCGATGTTTTTTAACGAAATATTAATTTTTTTCTACTCGGTGTGTTTTTAATGAAACATTTCAAGTGTTTTCTCTCTTAGGTGTTTATTCTCGGTGGTTTTTGTTCAACAAAACAATAATAGTGTTTTCTTCTCGGTGTTTTTTCCACGAAACATTAAAAGTGTTTTATTCGGTGTTTTCTTTTTCAACGAAATACTAAAAATATTTTCTCCCTGGTGTTTTTTGTTCAACGAAACATTAAAGTGTTTTCTCATTCACTATTTTTTTTTAACGAAACATTGAAGTGTTTTCTTCCCGGTGTTTTTTTTTAAACGAAGCATGTTCTCTCCGCGGTGTATGTTTTCCTCGGTATTTTTCTTTTTTTTTTCAACGAAGCACTAGGAGTATTTCTCTCCATATTTCTGAAATAAGAATGATCTTTTTTCATGCAACGAGAACGAATAAAGAACTGCATAAAATGTTGCTTCCACACCAAAAAATCATTTTGGACATGACAAAAAGGCATTAAAAAGACGAGTCCTTCAAATTCCATAGACATACGACTGTATTAAAGGAGTTATTCATCCATTTTCGTATGAAATCAGAAAGTTTAGTTAACCCATGTAATTAGTTTTTGTATAAACAGAACTAAATATGAAGTTATTTATGAAAACTAAAATAGTAAAAAAAATAAAAACGTTTTGATGATTGTGCATGGTAGTAGTCGTTGTTTACCCAAGCCTGATCGAGTATATTTTGTATGCTTGCGAGGGTAGGGGAAGATCAAGAAAGTCTTATATTTAGTGCGGAGTGCTTGTATTTAATGCATGTATATGTCTACATTGAGGCCCTACGATAATGTGTTTTATGAAACTATAATTATGGAGAGGTAGAAGTTGGTAATATTTGCACAACTCAATGCATTGTAAAAAGTATAAGTTACATATTTCAGAAGCCTACCATGGTTTCATTACATTGGATCTGTATTTGCAAAAGAATTTTTCACAATCAAAAAAAATCACCAGCAACACACGAAATGAAAAGAAAAATCGAATTAATTCTTCGATTTGTTTTTCATTTCGTTGCCGTGTCCAGATTTTTAAAACTTTCTAAAAAGGCAAATTCACGCAAATAAACAATGGCACACACACACACACACACACACACACACACACACACACACACACACACATATATATATATATATATATATATATATATATATATTTGTTTACTGTTTTGGGGGAAAGAATTCCAACAAACTGATCGATTACAACGAAACAACTTTTTTTCGATATAAGAGCTTAATATTTATTTATTTATTAAAATGTACGGAAAGTCAGAAAAAACATTGGTACCGTCGGTGTCAACCCCAACATTAACTGCCCCCCTTATGTTGGGCTTAAAACCGATATTATCAATGTTTTTCTGACCTTATGTACATATATATATATATATATATATATATATATATATATATATATATATATATATATATATATATATATATGGCTCATTCCACGTCAAATCGACAAATTTTGGAGGGGCACAAACCATATCGGACACGGATTTTTTTCAAATTTACTACACTTATAGATCTCCATGAAAAGAATTGCATGACACTTTTTCACATCTCAAGGTCAATGGGTTCCTGAGATATGACCTTGACCTTTTAAAAAAATGTGATTTTTTATGAAGAAGTGACCAACTTTAAAAGACGATATCTCTGTTATTTATGGTCATACAAATTCATTCATATATCATTTTAAAGTACTTGGATAGATCTATAATTTTATCTGGGAATTAAAAAGTTGACATTAAGCTTAACTTCAATCCGAATTATCTCAAAAAACCGTTCTTTCAATTTCTTTTAAATTTTGACAGTGTATATTCCAAATTTCATTATGGGTCTTTCATTAGAACTATCGTTACAAGCGATTTAAGGATATGGCCAAATCCAAAATGGCGGAACGTAGTACCTGCAACTTCATATAAGATATTTTGATATTTCCCTATATGGTCAAGTTTGATATCTTTGTAAAGCTATTTTGATGCTGATTAATATTTATATAAAGACCATGGTCAAAAAGTTAAAAAAATTCTGTTGATGAAACTGAATTTTCTTCATTTGTTTTTTGGTACTTGTGCACATTTTGAACCATGCTGAAATAATAACGTTATTTCGGAAGCCATTCTTAACATGTAGGGAGGAGGGTGTTTTGTAACTAATGTGTACTTTCACCTCACAATTTAATAATAAAAAAGAACATATCGTAAAACTTTAAATTTTACTGAAAATACAATTTGAAAAATAGCGTGCTTCAAAAAGTGTTTAAGCACCGTTTTTTTTTAATGCACCACGAATTTAGTTATGGAAAAAGTGATATATAATAATAAAAAAAAACAACTTTGAAAGGTGTTAGGATTTATAAAATTATACGATAAAACATATGTGATCTCAATGGTGAACAAATCTTTCTCGATGGTTAATATTCTAAATCTACTAAAAGGCAATTTCTGTTGTTTATTGGGAATTTTTTTCAATGAAAAATTATTTAAATGCATATTCTTAAAAATTCTTGACATGTTGAATTTTATGAAAATTCTGGTTGTGAAATCAAACTGTTTTATGACTTTCATACTTTTCTTATGCAGCACAGATTTTAATACAAAAAGTGATGTAATAGAAATTTCTAAAAAGTGCGTTGAGATTTAATTAGGTTATAGTATCAAAAGAATAAACAACATTCGATAGGGATGGTAAACAGTTTCTTTTACATTTTTAAAAGCCTTAAGTATGAAATCAACATGTGTTCATTAGGATACATTTCAAAATGAAAAATCTGTTTTACTGAAACATTTTTATAATAATGAACATTAAAGTATTTATTTAGATTTTTCTTTCATAATCTTTTTTTCTAAAATATATGATGCATTTTTCATCCAATTTTTTTGAAAATATTTCAGATATTTCTGTTTCAGTTATTGGATCAACTGAGCTAAGAATATCAGAATATTTCAAACTTGATATATTTAGATATGATGGATAATAGAAATATGGAGATGGTCCATTTGGTTGTAAAAATGTCATTTTCATTTTCAATTTAAACAGTCTATTCTTAACAGCATATTCTTGTGATATTTTCTTAAACCTTTTTTGTATTTCTTCTTATGAATTTTAAAGGGGCTGCAGCATCCTTTTTCAAGACTATTCTTACTGGCTGAATCCATTTGGATAGAACACGTGAAAAGGATCATATTTAAGAAGAGATAATTATTAAACCTTAGCCCAAAAGTCTGAAAAAATGAATAAAATCTTATGTAAATGCAAGAGAAGTTTGCTGCAAGTGAAAAAAGATCACAAAAAATGTAATTTTTAATCATCAAAAACCTAGACACCTCAAAAGCATGTGAACTCGATCTCATCCAGGCTGTGCTATTAAAACAATGCTTTGCTTAGTTTGCTACAGTCCTCTCTAAACTTTACAACAAAGAATCTTCACTTAAAATAGCAAGAAATCGAGCAGAAACACATTTTTAGTAGGCGTGACGCTCCTACAGGTTCACCAGTTTAATAAAAATATCTACTAAAATTCTACATAAAATTGTCAATCTTGTAGCATGTCAATCTTGTAGCATGAATTTTCGTGTCTTATCTGTTCCAAGTCAAACTCAACTAGCAAAACGATTTCAATAATTTTTTTGAATAATGTTTTATTGCTTTTTTATCTTTAGCAATCCCTCTACTACATATATTGAGAACTTATTTTTATAACAGGCAGTAGTCTCAAATAAAGGGACGGCGGCTTCAAAAATTAAAAGATGTCTAACATAGAGGTGATAAAAGCTTCACTTACTGAAAAACCAAAGTATTTAAATATTTTTGCACTTTCTTGTCAGATTTGTTAATGCTGAAGGACTGGGCAGGAAAAAGGTCATGTTTTATGGGGTTTTCACACGGCTAAAATAAATCCACATGTTATGTTCTTAGCGTGTATTTTTACTAGTAGCTTATAAATAAATGTTCTACAGATTATCTTCTAATACAAGCAAAAGAAATGTTTAACATTTTTTGGAATCATTTTGTTACATAAGTTTGAAATACTACTTTTCATTGGTTTGTCACATATAAGTTTTCTTATTCCGATACCTAAAAAGTTCTAGATTTTCTAGATTCTGATTAACTGTCTCAGCACTAATTATATCACTATTTTCCATAACAAAATCTGTGTTGCATTAATAAAACAAAAACCAGAAATAAAACAAATGAAGTAAATTCAGTTTCATCAACAGAATTTTTTTTTTAGATTTTGACCATGGTCTTTATGTAAATATTAATCAGCATCAAAATAGCTTCACAAAGATATAACTTGACCATATAGGAAAATATCAAAATGTTTTATATGAAGTTGCAGGTACTACGTTCCGCCATTTTGAATTTGTCCACTTCTTTAAAACGCTTGTCACAATAGTTTTAGCGAAAAGCCCATCACGAAATTTGGAATATATACTGTTATAATATAGACAAATCTTCTGTCAAAATGTAAAAGAAATTGAATGAACGGTTTTTGGGATAATTCAGGTTTAAAGTTAAGGTCAAGGTCAACTTTTTTTTATTTGACCTTGAAAAATAAATATTCCCAAATAAAATTATAGATCTATCCAAGTACTTTAAAATGATATATGAATGAAATTTGTATGCCCATGAACAACAGAGATATCGTCTTTTAAAGTTGGTCACTTCTTCATAAAAAATCACATTTTTTGTAAAAGGTCAAGGTCATATCTCAGGAACCAATTGACCTTGAGATGTGTAAAAAGTGCCATTCAATTCCTGTCATGGAGCAAATTTGAAAATAATCCGTGTCGGACATGGTTTTACCCCCTATCGATTTGTCATGGAATGAGCCATAAAGTATGCTTACTATACAAATATTATAGAGATTCCACTGAAACATGAATGCACGTACGTAGCCAATAATGCTTGTAAAATAAACATACTATATACCTGTTCTATAAATATATATACAAGTTAGAAAAGCATTTCATCCAAGGCATGAAAATTGTTGTACAAAATGTTTTTACTATAGGCTTTAAAAATAAAGGTACAAGATTCAATTTGAAATTTATTAATCTTCAAAGTGTACTTTTATAAATTTTACAAAGTAAGGTATAAAAATTTAATACCTTACTTTGTAAAATGTATAAAAGTGCACTTTGAAGATTAATAAATTTCGCGCTTTCGTGCGAAGACTAATATATATATATATATATATATATATATATATATATATATATATATATATATATATATATATATTCACTATCACTAATACAGAAAGGTATTGAACTGGCTGAAAAATTCAAATAGACCAACTAAGAACCCCAAAAGAACACAACAAACAAGAAATTTTAGCATACGTCTCTACACACAACACAAACAACCCAGAACTATTCACACATATAACAAAAAACCTTATCCTCCTCAATCAGAACGACAAACTAAACAACGTACTTAAAGCAACAAAAATAATAAAAAGCAAACGCCAACCCAAAAACTTAAAACACACCCTAACTTCCTCAAAACTCGTCCCACACACTTCAAAAGGGGCTACAAAATGCAACAAACCGCGATGTGGAGTATTTGACATAATAATAGAAGGTAACACATACACATTCAAAAACCCAGCACAAACATTCAAAATAAAAAGGATCCAAATTGCACCTCCAGAAATGTAGTATATGCACTAAGATGCACAACATGCAACAAATCTTACATCGGCGCCACTAAAGATTTCAGCAATAGAGTGGCCTTACATGAGAGCAACATAGAAATTGCAGATAACAGACACCTCTATGTATCAAAACACGTACACACATGCAGTGGAAACAGCTTCAAAATAATGCCAATCTTCCAAACAGACAATTATTTTTATTTACTTACACAGGAAAAAAAAACTTCATCACCAGATTCACTCCTGAACTGAACAGAGCCTAATATCAACACACAAAAACATGAAATGCAAGGTACACTCGCATGCACATCCATACACATACACATATACACACCCACACATAAATCAGAACCGACACATTAAAACAAACACACGTGCGCGCATACAACCACACACAGACGTAACACCCCTATCTCTAATACAACACACTGAACAATACCAACCCTACTTAACCTCGAAACCAACAACACTAGGAAACACCTAGAACCATAGTATAATATTTGTTCCAACATCTCGCTCTCTCTTCAGACAGTGGAGGAGAACCCCCTCATGACTGAAACAACTATCATCCCTTCTATCATCCCCCTCCCATACCTATACCCCCTCCAATTGCCCCCCCCTCTGGGGAACAAAATCTTCCCCACACTAGGAACCGATTCTGGGTCTGACCATACCCACATGGGGAGAGAAATAAATAGAAACATTAAAAAATCCCCTATTTTAAATACACCCCTCTTTCTAAACAAACATAATATAAGGAATACCCGAAAAGACTAAAACGATAAATCACAATACTAAAATCCAAGAATCCAAAAAATAAATATCAAAATAGAATGAAAGCACCCCTACCCTTATTTCAGAAGAGCTGGTCCCCTCCCTTCCTCACACATACACATTAGTAACGACCTCGGATCACAGTCACCTTCCTAATGAAGCAAATAAGCTCATAATACTATAAAACAGTATACACATTGTAAAACCAATAAAAGAAAACACTCACACACGCACATACACGCACACACACACACACACACACACACACACACACACACACCCTAACCTAAAGGAAAAGGAAAAAACACAAGCAGAAAGTGAGAGTGACTACAGACAGGTCAGCGGCCTCGACAAGCCCAATAAAAGAGTAATAAAAATTGAACATGCCAATGAATAATAAACACTTACAAGCCTCCACCCCTTGGAAACATTTCAAATGAACTACGAAAATGCCATGTTTACATCTCCAACATATTTGAAAATAATTTCTGACGAGGACGCTTCACAGAACGTCTGAAACTCGTAAAAACGATTTCAATGATTTAAAAACATTATTACAATGATCCAAACATAATTTTCAATGAAAAACCAAGACACGGAATAATAAAATAATGTTAAAAAATACACATTGTTGGTGACTACCCCCTTATATATATATATATATATATATATATATATATATATATATATATATATGTATAACTATATATAAATATATATCCAAAATATAAAGCTGAATGTGGGGGGGCTGGGTGTGTGTGTGTATGTGTGTCTGATCACGAATAGGCTCCTATATGGTTGACTATTTTAAAAAACTGATTACATATAATGATAGAAGATGTATCGAGACACAGGAATGGGTATGTTTGATCTGGCAGAACAGTGGGTCATTAAAATTGTGGGGTCTGCGTTCGCGCCTGGTCCACGAAGTATGGAAAAAAATTTAAAAATTAAAAAAAAAAACGTTTACAAGTGTTTTTGATATAGATGTACATAATAATATTTGATGAGTATGTTTTAACTTAAATAGGGATGGTATAATAAAATTGATGGGTCTGCGTTCGCGCCTGGCCCCCATTGAATAAAAATAGGCACAAACTTTAATAAGGACTTTTCATATCTATCTGCGTAAGTATACTTTGATAATTATGTTTCAGTTTGAAGAAATATGGTATAATAAAATGTTGGG
>NC_136519.1:50135203-50190203 GCF_053919585.1 Euprymna scolopes | reverse complement strand
CAGACAGTTCTCAACTTAAATAACTTTCTTCTTAAGGGGGTTAATAATTATGAATAAAAATGCCATGAATATATATATATATATATATATATATATATATATATATATATATATATATATATATAAGAAAGTCCGCGCTTTTCATTTTTTTCAAAAGCTCAATATTTAAGCTAAAGTTAATGTAACTGTTTAAACAACCTATACCTTATTTGATTGGCCTTTTATTCCTATATAATTTTACCTGTTCATATTTGAGTTTTATTTGAAGTATTCTAGTGTTCACGCCAATTGAAAGCAATAACTTTGAACCGCGAAGGCAAAAAGAAAGTCCGCACTGGGCTATTGTCAATAATAACGCCCTACACTAAAAGTGAACTGTCACTATCTTACAGCGTTGTATCTGTGCACCTAAGATTAGATTTGTCGTCCTTCCTTCGACAAACATACTGCCTATCTTAACTGCCTAACCCAGTGAGCTTCATTTCTTCGTTAAAAATCACTTTCGACCAATATGAAGACATGATCTTCATTTCATCTGACAAAGTCCAACCTGCGCTTTCTATTCTTTACAGAAATTATTGGCTTGCGTATTGGAATACACTTTCGCAAATTAATTTCTTTCAATCTATTCTTAACTGTAGAAAGTCAGCACTTTTTAACAAGATTACACTGTTACTGGATTTTTGGAGCCGTTTCAACTCTTTTTTTGAGGTTGTGGATCTTGAAAGCATCATATTTTAGGTAGGAATGACTCTAGGACGACCAGATTTAGGACACACCGAACGGTGTTGTGGTGTTTAGCAGTCATTTGTACTGTTTTCTCATCACATTTCAGTGTGCGGATAATTTCTCGATTGGATACACCAAAAAGCTGGGGATTAATGAGCTCCTGATGATCACTAAGAGAGGCTCGAGGTATATGAACAAAATGTTACGTTGTATAACCTAGTAACAACAACAATTACGATTAGAGATAAAAGGTGGATATTTCACGATTAGAGATGCTAACAGATTGATATTTAAAACAGGTTTTAATCGCATTTGTTGCTGCGGAATTTTTTTTTGTACTTCTTGATTTTAAGCTAATTTTTTAATTTGACATAGTCACTAGGATACTTTAATCAAAAGTCAAATATGAACAGGTAAAATTATAGAAAATTAAAGGGTATATTCAATGAGTTATAAGCTGTTTAAACAGTTGCATTCAAATTAGCTTAAATTTGCGGTTTTTTTAAATGTATAAGTGCGGACTTTCTTTTTGGCGGCACTGGATATATATATATATATATATATATATACGTAAGGGGGTAGTCACCAACAATATGTACTTTTTTAACATTATTTTATTATTCCGCGTCTTGGTTTTTCATTGAGAATTATGTTTAGATCATTGTAATAATGTTTTTAAATCATTGAAATCGTTTTTAACGCGTTTCAGACGGTCTGTGAAGCGTCCTCGTCAGAAATTATTTTCAAATCGTAATTCATTTGAAGTGTTTCCAAGGGGTGGGAAGCGTGTAAGTGTTTACTATTCATTGGAATGTTCAATTTTTATTACTCTTTTATTGAGCTTGTCGAAGCCGCTGACCTCAGCTGTGGTCACTCCTGTGTTGTGTTACTCTCTTACTCTCTCTTTCTGCTTGTGTTTTTTTTCTTTTCCTTTAGGGTAGGGTGTGTGTGTGTGTATGTGTGTGTGTGTTTTCTTTTATTGGTTTGAGAATGTGTGTACTGTTTTATAGTATTATGAGGTTATTTGTTTCCCTAGGAAGGTGACTGTGATGCAAGGTCGTTACTAATGTGTATGTGTGAGGAGGGGAGGGACCAGCTCTTCTGAAATAAGGGTAGGGGTGATTTCATTCTATTTTGATATTTATTTTTTGGATTCTTGGATTTTAGTATTGTGATTTTTCGTTTCAGTCTTTTCGGGTATTTTT
The DNA here is from genome assembly GCF_053919585.1 of Euprymna scolopes. Lineage (NCBI taxonomy): Eukaryota > Metazoa > Mollusca > Cephalopoda > Sepiida > Sepiolidae > Euprymna > Euprymna scolopes. Next base: position 50,188,269 of record NC_136519.1, on the reverse strand, counting down.
TATATTATGTTTGTTTAGATAGAGGGGTGTATTTACAAATATGTATAGGGGATTTTTTAATGTTTCTATTTATTTGTGGGTATGACCAGACTCAGGATCGGTTCCTAGTGTGGGGAAGATCTTGTTCCCCAGAGGGGAGGGCCAATTGGAGTGGTATTGGTATGGGAGGAGGATGATAGAAAGGATGATAGTTGTCTTAGTCATGAGGGATTTCTCCTCCACTGACTGAGGAGGGAGCAAGGTGTTGGAACAGATATTATACTATGGTTCTAGGTGTTTCCTAGTGTTGTTGGTTTCGAGGTTAAGTAGGGTTGGTATTGTTCAGTGTGTTATATTAGAGATAGGGCTGTTATGTCTGTGTGTGGTTGTATGCGCGTGCGTGTGTGTGTTTTAATGTGTCGGTTCTGATTTATGGGTGGGTGTGTATATGTATATGAATGTGCATGCGAGTGTGCCTTGCATTTCATGTTTTTGTGTGTTGATATTAGGCTCTGTTCAGTTCAGGAGTGAATCTTGTGATGAAGTTTTTTTCCTGTGTAAGTAAATAAAAAATAATTGTCTGTTTGGAAGATTGGCATAATTTTGAAGCTGTTTCCACTGCATGTGTGTACGTGTTTTGAAACATAGAGGTGTCTGTTATCTGCAATTTTGATGTTGCTCTTATGTAAGGCAACCCTATTGCTGAAATTTTTTGTGGCGCCTATGTAGGATTTGTTGCATGCTGTGCATCTTAGTGCATATACTACATTTCTGGAGGTGCAATTTAGATCCTTTTTCATTTTGAACGTTTGTGCTGGGTTTTTGAATGTGTATGTGTTACCTTCTATTATTATGTCACATACTCCACATCGCGGTTTGTTGCATTTTGTAACCCCTTTTGTAGTGTGTGGAACGAGATTTAAGGAAGTTAGGATGTGTTTTAAGTTTTTGGGTTGGCGTTTGCTTTTTATTATTTTTGTTGTTTTAAGTATGTTGTTTAGTTTGTCGTTCTGATTGAGGAGGATAAGGTTTTTTGTTATATGTGTGAATAGTTCTGGGTTTTTTGTGTTGTGTGTAGAGACGTATGCTAAAATTTCTTGTTTGTTGTGTTCTTTTGGGATTCTTAATTGGTCTATTGGAATTTTTTCAGCCAGTTCAATACCTTTCTGTATTAGTGGTAGTCGATATCCTCTTTTCCGCAGTGTTATTTGTAGTTCATTCAGTCTAGTCGAGCGGAGGTGTCTGTCTGTTACTATGGTGCAGACTCTACGTGCTAGGGAGAGGGTATTGGTTTTAGACAGTTTTTAGGATGGTGGCTTTTGAAGTGGAGGTATTGTTGAGTGTCTGTTGGTTTGTGGTAGATGTTTATGATTATGTTGTTGTTTTTGATTGCTACTAGGATGTCTAGGAAAGGTAGTTTTGTGGGGCTTTGTTCTAGTGTGAAGTTTTGGTGTAGATTTTGTAGCAAAGTGTGGAGTTCTTTGATATCCCCTCATGTGGTTCTCCAGAGGATAAAGCAGTCGTCTAGGTATCTTTTCCAAGATTTTATGAAGAGAGTTTTTATATTGTGCCCGTACTTTTGCTCTATCCTTTCATAAAGGGTCTCTTCTAGGAAGGCGTGTGTAAGGGTGGCATATGTCGGTGCCATTTTAGTACCCATTGCCCTGCCTAGTATTTGGATGTAGTTGTCATTATTGAATTGGAACGAGTTGTTATTGAGGATTATGTCAATGCAATCAATCACGAATTGTTTATTGAACCTGGGGTGTAAATCTATGTATATTTGTCAATCCAATATGCGATAGCTTCTTTTGCTAGGTTGTGTGGGATATTGCTATATAGGCTGCTAACATCGAATGTGGCTAGTATTGTCCCATCGTCTACTGTGTGTGGTAGGGAGCTAAGGAAGTGTGTGTTATCTCTTACAAAACTGCTGACTAGATTGGTGAAGGGCTGTAATAGTATATCTATTAGTTTGCTAAGTCTGCTTGTTGGGCATGATGGTCCTGCTACTATGGGTCTGAATGTGAGGTCGTTGGGGTTTGGGGTGCTTATGTACTCCGACTTTTATATGTTTATGGCATGTCTTACCTGGTTAGATTTGTGTAGTTTGGGTAGCCCATAGAAGATGCTTGTTTTTGTTGTGAAGCTTGTAAGGAAGTCTTTTCTTTTTTAATTAATGTACTATTTATGTTGTGCAGAGTTTTGTTATTTTATATATGGTTGTGTCGTCTATGTTAGTGCTAATTGGTTTGTAATAATTTTCGTTCCCTAGTGATTCTAAAATATTTGTTTTATAGAAGTTCTTATTCATTATAACCACTGCACTACCTTTGTCTGCTTCCTTTATAACTAAGTTTTTATTGTGTTGGATATTTTTTAAGTGCTTGATTTTGTTTTCATGTTAGATTACTGGTGGGTTTTTCTTTTTGTTGGGGGTTGAGGTTCCAGAGCCTTTCAAAGAAGGTATTTAGTTCTTTTGTGTTGTTATGTTTGTTGGGGAAGTATGTTGATTTGTTTTTCACTAGAGAGTCATCTGTTGTGTTATCACTGTCATATATATATCTATGAATCTAAATTTGCGTTCAAATTATTTAAGGTCTTTCTTTAACTCTGCTATGTTACTTTTGGGCGTTGGGCAGAATTTGAGGCCTAGTTTTAGTACTTCAATTTCGTCCTTTGTAAGTGTCTCTGTAGATAGGTTGATGACTTTGGGATTTTGTTGTCTAGTCTGGTGTTGTCATTTTGTGAGGGATTCCTAAAAAGATTTAGAAACATTATTATAATCATCTAAACATAATTCTCAATGAAAAACCAAGACACGGGATAATAAAATAATGTTAAAAAAGACACATTGTTGGTGACTACCCCCTTATTTAAATATACATCTTTCTTTCGTTGAAATTTCTTAACCCATTTTATATATTGCTCTTACCTTTCTGTATATATATATGCGTGTGTGTGTGTGTGTGTATAACTGACAAAACACACACACACACACACACACACACACACACATATATATATATATATATATATATATATATATATATGGAGAGAGAGAGAGAGAGAGAGAGAGAGAGTTTGTTTATTTAGTTGTTTTGTAGAGAAAATTGCTGTTTTTGTTTTTGGCATCGCCAAAGCTTATTGAATATTTCAAAGCAAAGAAAAGCAGCGACATTAGTGTTTGTTACCTATTTGATTATAAAGCCGATAACTTTCAGACAACTTGGTCTGGTAAGCACCAGTAATTATGACTGATGTGATCATGCTAGCTGGAGGTAAGATATATGGATTCATATTCATTCTGGAGTTATTTAGTAGTTTTATTAAAACTCGTATCCAGCCCGATCTGTCGTCAGTTCGTACAACAAGACGCAACTTTACCATCAGAATGTGTACTGCCTGTTGTGAAAATCCCATTAGCCGTTTAGAGCTTAGACGGCAAAAAAAGTTAAGATATGCTCAATCTAATAGTCGACATATTCTTATAACATTGGTTTTAAGTTTTAAACCTATCTGTTCCTAACACCAGCTTAAGCTACTCCCGGATAACACTTCCATATATCTCCCCGAGGGAGGATGCAATGATTAGGAGGATGGTTACATAATAATGGAATAGTTACTATACTATAACGTCCATCAAAACCTGAAGCAATGCCTACACAGTATTTTGACGAATACTAATGTAGAAGCTGTATGAAAGAAGTTTCCAGATTTTTTCGTATGGGCAGTTTTATTAATAATACACACATGGAACACTATCCCCCTTCGAAGCAAGCTCCTCCGACTGCAATGCATTAGTGTACCGTTCTAGCAACTTCTGATATGTTCTATGGAAGTCCTTCCGCCTGTGTGAGCGTGTCAATGACCCTTTTCACAGTGACCAAGGTCTGGACAATAGAGAGGGTGGCGAACTGTCTGGATATCCGTCTTGGTGAAAATGTATGTGACAATAGTAGGGCATCCTTGCAACAAACTTCGCGCAAAACTTCCAAATCTTCAGTTCCTCCCGAATAATATTTCCCACACATCAAACTGTGCGCTTATTTTTTTTTATAGACACACGACTGTGCTTATTCATCAGATTCTTTATTTGGTGAATCAACTCTGATGTTCTGACATTCTTACTCCTCCCACACGTTTTATAGTCCTTCACAGACTCCCTACCTTCTTTAATTTCTTATGCCACTCAAAAACCGATGCTCAATTTATAGAAGATAGTAGAAAAAGAGGGTGAAGCTTTTCATACGTTGCTGTAGCATTTTTTAAATTTAAAACATAATTTTATTGTATATCATCCTATTGTATTTTTTTAAATTCACCAGATGTGATAATCAGGCTTTAGTAGGATGTATTCACCTTCCTGAAGCAGCTGTTCACTTGAACCTAAAATCATAAGAATTGGTCAGTCATCTCATAAGATTGATAGGAATAACATATTGAATTTTTATGAGTCTACGATAATTTTAAATGCCTGAACAAAAAGTCTGGAAACTTACTGAAGACACGTCGCACTATACTGCCGCTTTCTTAAACAGGGGGTGCTGCCTTGGAATATAATTATAGTTAGGGTTAGGGTAAAGGTATAATGAATGATGATGAAAAGGAAAATAAATGCTAAATACTTAAAATTAAATTGGATAATCTCGGACACTAACATATTTTGACTATTTCCTGACTCGTTTTTACATCGCTTTTTATTTATTATTTTTTTTAGTAAATCTAAGCTTGACTCTATAGACCGGGTGCTTCAAAGTGATATGATGAATTTGTTGGTCAAAAAAATTAAATAACAATTAAACAAATATTTTTTTTTAATGTACGTAGAATACCATTTTATTTCACACAGTCTTAAATATTTTTCCCATCATCGCTAACACACGATTGTAGATGTTCACGATAGTTTTCAATAAGGCTATGGATCATTTCGGGTTGAATAGCAGTAATTCCAGAACGAATAGCTTGTTTAAACTCTTCAAGAAATCGCGAGCTGTAACTGAATAATTTTGACTTCAAATGTCCCCACAAAAATCGTAGGAGTTTAGATAAGGCGAACTTGCGGGACAACCGATATTATAACGCAAAGAAATCAAATCAGTGCAATTCATAAAGGCATTTTAATTTGTTTAATGCATAAATAGAGCTATAAATGAATTATGGCCTAGTTAAAATGCATTATACATACTTAAAAAATAGAAATGATTTTCTTTATTTAATTGTTATTTATTTACCTACAAATGTGTCAGATCGTTTTGGGACTCTCTGTATATAGTGTAGATTGGTTTTTAGTTATTTAATTTTGCAGCATATCAACCCGTTTTTATACTTCATGTTCTTGATATCTTCAAATATTTATTCATGGTGTTTAGTTTGGTTGTTTTGTAGGGGAAAATTGTAGTTCTAAGCTTTCATGAATGTGATTAAGTTGTAGAAGGGAAAGGAGAAAAAAATCAATAACACCAATGTTTGGTGTATTTTAGATTAAGAATTCGGTGTCTTCAGATAGGCTGATGTGGTAGGACCACTATATAGTGTAGCGAATGTATATATACACACTCGACTAGCTACAACCACTATATATTATTTCCTCCACTCGTTATCCTTGCCTTAATATAAACGAAGATTCCAATAACAAAGTGTTTTTACGAGCACTACCAGCCTGTTAAACACTGTTCTGCTGGTCTGCTTTCCGGTTGAATACAACATGGTGAACTTCAAGGCCAATGAGACAATTACCCGTCCCCATGTATAATCAAAAACTTCCAATTTACACCATGCGTAATTACTACGTTACAACCTTACATGCATTAATCCTTATTCTCGAGTGGTTTTTGAGCCTTGATAAGTGGTGATAAGTAAATATATATATATATATATATATATATATATATATATATATATATATATATATATGAAGTTGTAACGAGGTGTGAGTGCTCAATACCGAAGTAGGGCAAGGTATTCATGATGTATATATATATATATATATATATATATATATATACATATATATATATATATATATATAGAAAGAGAGAGAGAGAGAGTGAGAGAGAGACATATATATATATAGAGAGAGAGACAGAGAAATATATATATATATATATATATATATATATTCTCTCTCTCTATATATATATATATATAAAGAGAGACAGAGACAGAGACAGAGAGGGGCAGAGAGAGAATTTTTCCATCTAAATACAACATATTTTAATATTTTAACCGTAAAAAAATCTCATAATGAAAAACCACTTGTTATATGAATAAGTATTTTCCCCGATGAAAGTGCACATTATACGAGGGGCGTGCAATAAGTAATGCCCCTGACCCACTTCCCATAGCAGTAGAGCAACGAAACTTGGCACAGTTATTAGTCTTTCTCTACATAGGAACCACCCAGAGTTATGCATTTCTCCCATCGTTTGATACAGCCCTGGAGACCGTTTTTGTAGAACACCCATGTTGGTCTTCCAACCACGACGTATCTTCAGAAACCAAGGCTGCATCATCTGGGAAACGCTTTCCTTTCAAAAACAACTTCATGGCTAGGAAGAGGTGTAAGTCAGAGGGTGCAAGGTCAAGAGAGTTGGGAGGATGGGGGTTATTTCATAACCACACGCCCGCGCTTCTGATCTGGCGACATGCGAGTTGTGGACAGGAGCGTTGTCCTGCAGGAGGAGGGTACCTTTGCTGATATTGCCTCGCCTCTTGATTTTGATAGCTTTCCTTAATTTCCTCAAAAGTTAAGCATAATAGGCTCCTGTAATTGTGGTACCCTTAGCCAGGAAATCTGTCATCACTACTCCGTCCTAGTCACAGAAGATCGTGAGCATGACCTTGCAAGCGGAGGACTGCACCCTTGACTTCTTTGGAAGTGATGAGTCCAAGTACTTCCACTGCATTGACTGGGCTTTGGTCTCTGGATCATAGTGATAGACCCAGGTTTAATCCTGTGTAATCAGTCTTTTGAAAAACTTTGACTCCAAATTTATCCTCGAGCACTCGACGCGTTCTCGCTTCTGGAATGGTGTGAGCAACCTGGAAATCCATCTGACAGACACCTTATGTATATGCAAATGGTCATGAATGATAGTTTCCACAGACCCGGTACTAATCTTGACATCTTGGGCTATTTGGCGAATAGTAATGCGCCGAGCTTCCAAAATGGCAGCCTCAACTTGACGGACAGATGCCTCACCAATGGCAGAAGGGGGGCGACCAAGTCTGAGAGCTCTTTCCACAGACTTCCGGCCATGTTTGAATTCAAGATACCAGCGTTTTACAAGGTCATATGATGGGGCATTATCACCATAAGTTTCTTCCATTTCATCAAAAGTCTCCTGTGGTGTGCGTCCTTTTAAATACAAAATCTCGACATTCAACAGGCTCCATTTCACACCTTACTCGGTTCAAACATCTGTAAAACAGAAACCACAATTTGTTCAGAGCTGTAATTTGCCACATAACCTGTAGAGATATAAATCATTGCACATGCAAAATTTCAGCTAGATCAGACAACTGGAAGTGGGACAGGGAAATTATTTATTGCATCCCCCCCGTATGAACTAACAAGTGTTTTTTTAATATGATCTTTTCTGGGGTGTATTCTTATTTGCTTATCTTTGAAACATGCGGGCTTACAGTTTCCCTTTTTTTGCGCAGTTTATTGCATTATTGTCATTTTCGTCAAGATTTTTCAAGCTGCATCGGTTACGAAAAAAGGACAGAGAAGGCAGTGATACACCCTTTTATCGTCCTCTTATGCTTCTCAGATGGTATGTTCGATGTTGTAGCCCTCACCAAACCATCGTTCTTAGGCGGTTAGGTGTTTTTCTCTAATCCAAGAGTGCTTTCGAGCCAGGAGGGAAGATCTCGAAAGGAGGTATTTGGAGGTCAATAGGATATGGACGATAATCTAGCACTCTATTATCAAGCTTTAGTTTAATCTCTTCCTGCGATGTTGTTAAACTACTCATAGACTTTAGACATAGGGTAGTAGTTTCACATCAATGGAAGAGATGGTTGTCATCAGTGTCAGCATTTATAATCTGGTTAGTCATGTCAATTTTCAAAGTGCATTTTCATCACTCTTTTATAGTTAAATGTGAAAAAGAATTTTTGTCGATCTGTCGTGTCAAGTTGTAAACTGCATTTTCGATTGTCTGCTATCGTCCATTGTAAAAAGTATTTTCGTCGGTCTATTATGATCAAGTTTTAAATTGTATAATTGTCTGTCTGTCATAATCAAGTTTGGAAAAAGTAGTTTCGTCTTTTAATCATGGTAAAGTTTAAAATTGTCTTTTCGTCTCTCTGTTATGGTCAACTTTAATAAGTATTTTCCTTCGATGTGTCATGGTTAAGGGTGAAAATAGTCTTTTCCTTAGTCTGCCATGTCCAAGTGTGAAATTATATTTTATTTCGTCTGTCATGCTCAAGTTTGAAACGGCATTTTTTCTGTCTTTAATTACTTCTTTTACATTTAACAAACCTTCTCGTTGTCAGGATCGCTGGAAAAATCGTGGGGTCCTTCTATCGATCTAGTGGATATCTCACTGCTGAATCAATTCTCTATCTATATAAGAGCCAGGTACGTCTAGGGATGTAATACTGTTGCCACATCTGGGTAGGAGCGGCTAAAAAGGACTTGTCCTGCTTTGATAGAGTTCAGAATAGACTTTGTAGCCTCGTAGGGGATGTCCTTTTCTATTCCCTGCAACCTCTTTCTCACAGAAGAGATGTTGCGAGTCTGTCTCTGCTTTATCGTAATTTTCATGGCAAGTGCTCGTCTGAGCTCCAATCTATAGTCCCCCTCGCCAAACTTTCACAAGAAACACTTGTCTAGCTGCAAACACTATCAATAATTTCCCCCACTCTTTATCTGTGCCTAAACCTAAACGTAGATTCCATGAACAAAGCTTCTTTTTTAGAACTCAATGCCTGTGGAATCATCTTCCGTTTTCCTTCTTTCCACCTTACTACAGTATGGTTGTCTTCAAGTCCAACGTAAACAAGTTCTTGATTAGCCGTTCAACTGAAGTTAACAAATTTACCGAATTTCCATTACTAACGATTACTATATTGTCCAATTGACTACTGTACACTCTTTAATCCTTATCTTCGGGTGACCTCTGGTCCATGATAAGTGGTGATTTCTATGTAAAAAAACACATTATTTTATAAGGACTTTATATATGTGCAATATAGTGCGGACGGCTATATGGAAATGCATGACGAAAAGAAGTTAGGACGATCGCGGGAGAGGCGTAGGGCACGGAACGAAATAACGCCCGAGATCAACAGAGAGGCGGGGAAGAACGTCTGAGATCATGTTTGAGGCATACAAGGCGATTGAGAAGACGATCATGAGGATGACGTCACGGTCGTGACAATGAGGAAATAAATGCAGTTGTTACAAAGAGAAAGCGAGTTGAAGTTCCTTTGTATATTTTGTCTACTTTGCGACTGAGGTATACAACTTGTTGGTTCACGGACATAAGTTCGGAATAGTCATTTTTTTTCATTTATTTCTCCCTTGAACGGCTGTGGTGTTGATGAAAGTATCTGTGTGAAGCGAACTGAATTCGAACTTGCTCATCCAGTTTTTCAGTCCGCTTAATTAACCACTTAGCAACCGTCCTTTTTTATTGTAAGGTTTTAAACGACATTTTAATCGGGAGTTAGCGCGTTACTCTGAAATAATGCAGGATGAATAGACGCATCTTTAGCATGGGAATTGCTTAATAATAACAAAAGGTTATAAATAAAAGCTTTGTTTTTCCGAACGTCTGTCTTTGCCTGCCATTGTACGCAAATGGTAATTACCTCAAACGGCACACTTGAAATAGAAACACAGAAGCGCTGATAAAGCTGAAAGTTTTATTCAAACAACAATCAGCATTGCAAGTATAGATAGGATCACGGCGGAAAATAGCGGGAGAAATGCGTCACTCGATATACGATCCTAGATATTTGTCTATGGAAATGTGTGGCCGTAGGAAAATCAAAGTATAATTAGCTGTAATATTGCAATACAGCAAAATAAAACAAAAAAAATAACGTTGGTCTGTATAGGGGTAGTGGTATTATTATTCTTTATTCTGAGTAGTAGTAGTAGTAGTAGTAGTGGTAGTAGTGGTAGTAGTAGTAGTAGTAGTAGTAGTAGTAGTAGTAGTAGTAGTAGTAGTAGTAGTAGTAGTAGTAGTAGCAGTAGTAGTAGTAGTTACTAGAACTTCTCAAACTGATTACTCACTGACAATAACCGGTGGTGTTTCATGGAGTCTGAATGACAGCAAGTTGTTCCAAATTTCCAGAACTCTCCATATCATTCGATAAAATTTGCAAATGATTTTTGATTATCGCAGAGGTCGCTTTCTCACTCGCAACAAGCATAGGTCTTTCCTGCGATTTGGGTGGCAATAAGCTTTCCAAACGTCTCACTACTTTATGATTAATATTATTATTATTGTTATTATTCCATTAACTTCACAATGTTGTGAGGTTTTACACCGTTTTTTTTTTCTAAAGAGCGGGCTCTTACACCAAAGCTCACGAGGATAGTCAAAGAGTAAATTAAATTGAAAACACCTGACGTAGAATATTTGCTGATCCAATTTGATTCTGGATTACGGTGATGCTGTATCTGATTCGCAAGGAGTTCAGCTGTTTCATAAGATCATCACGAATTGCGCCAACCACACTTATGACTATTGGCATGATGAAGGTTTTCTTATTCCACAATCTAGAAATCTCTACCCTCAGTTTCTGATAGTTCCGTATAAAGAGGAAGAGCTAGAAAAAGATTCATTGGAATAGAAGCAGAAGTGCAATGATAGAACCGAAGCAGAAAACTTGATTGAACTGGTAAAAATGAAGCGTCATGGTCAGTTTAAGCGAGATGCTAAAGCATTAAAATGTCAGGACATGTGGAATTTTCTGTCAAAAAATGACTAGAAAAGAGAAACAGAAAATCTTATGCAATTCTGAATTTTTTATTTGGTTGGTTGTTTTTGTTTAATGGCGTATAATCGCTGTTCAGGTTATTTAATGCCGAATCTAAAGATTTAAGAAAAATATTTTAATAAAATATATTTGTTGTTTTCAAATCGGTTTCTATTTAGTCTATAGTTGTAACCCTAACAGGTACTACCACTCCGAGTTAGAGTGGATCTGGGAGCAATAGCAATTAAAGGGTGGTTCCACACGCACCAAAGCCCGCAATGCTTGATATCAGATATGAATGCTTGTGTTATGTTGATTAATCGGACTATTATTCTCATCTTGGGTGGTATTAGCACACCGTTTCGGTCGCTGCAACCTGCGACCTTCTTCGGGTGTTTCTCCACTAAGAAAAGAGTGTTGGCTCTGCATTACAAGAATTTGAACCGTGGGTTTGAGGGTGGGTCCGTACATTATAAAGAAGGTTCAATCTTCAAGGGCCACTAAGATATTTTTAAAGGCTTTCCTATGACTCAATTTTTCAGGATATCTATACTGATTGTTAATATTAGTGAAAAAAATGTTTTACGAAACAGAGGATCGATACCCATGCGTATTTTTGTTTTTTTCCAAAAAAAAAACACCCGCAATGCGAGGGGGGCAACTCCAAGAAAAAAAAGGTTTTTTGTTGTTGTTTTTGCGAAGTTACCTCTTTTGAGCTGGGCATATGCCATATTTTCTTTTCCGGTAATTTTGTGATTAGGGGCGTCCAAATGCAGCGGATTACTGTTGACTTTTCGCCGATGAGGATCATTGATCTCACTTGGAATTTTGGTGACAGTAAACCTCCACAAGGTCAAAGTACGTCTCGCCTTTATTTACTGGAAATGTTTTTTTTCTCTCCCTTAATGGTCCTTGCCTCTACGAGATTTCACACCATTTTTTGTTGTATTAGCCGAGGACTATGCCTGTTTGAATATAAAGGGGAGTTATAATTATTTGTGCTCACTGGGAGTATTTACACGGTTCATCAGCAGAGATTACTCAATGACAACAACCGAATCTCAGGTACCCTCCACCTCTTTCGATAACCTTCGCAAATGAATTTGTGTTGCGACAAGTCTACTCAATGTACTAGTTCTCTTTGTACTCAATCATTGGAGTTGTGTTTACTGCTTTTTCATGTGTTTTTCCATCATCCTTCTTGAGAAGTGGGGAACAGGAATGGCAAGAAAGCACTGGAGGAAAACTGAAAGTTCCTCGGCTTCAAATTCACTTCAGACTCCTCGATTTCACATTCACATGCAACATATATTGGATCAAATCCATAGAAAATATAGCTAAGACTATGAAGGTGAACTTTCTCTGTCGCGCTTGCCACCTATTCACACCTTTCAGTATCCTATATATTTTAAAATCCAATATATAGAGCATTACTATGTAAGTGCTAGTTTGTCAATCACTAGTTTATTTCTGTTTGACATTGTCTGAAAATAAGTATACAATCTAATCTTGCAATGTTAGCCAAACTCTAATCCATGTTCCGTCGCCGCGATGTGTCATTCCTGTACTTGTTCCATGAGTACTTTAATGGAATGTGTTCGAGGACCTCATATCCTCGTCTAACATGACAGTAGTAAAAGTCCACATTTTTACTGTAGAGGTTCTGGAATACCTAAAGGCCTTCTACTATAATGCTTCTTCTATCGAACTACGTTATTTCACGTGAATAAAGTTATAGGGTACTCCTGTATTTAACAATCCGGGGTTTTCATGAAGTTTCTTGGGTGTGCTCGGCCGCTGACGGAAATAATCGATTGCAAGACGTTAAACCGCTATGAGAATATTATAATGACAAACAGGAAAAATATGGAAATACAATACATAAAATTACAAACATATATCTAATCCTAACCCTTACCCTAAACTCCTAAACCCCTAAACTGTAAACTCCTAAATCAAACATACGCACTTAATTTTTTTTATTTCTTCCAATTGAGAAAAAATAGCCTTCATAGATTTGTATTAACTAAAAACAGACAGCGCGTTCGTTAAAAATTGAAGAACGCTCAGCCGACTTTTTTAGTAAGCAGCCGAGCGAGCCCGGGAAAATTTCGTGGAAACCGCGGGACGGTACGTGCAGAAGCACCTATCAAAGATTTGAAAAATTTAAGAGTACCTCAATGCTCTTTGACTATCATGATAACGCTAAAATGCTGGAAGCTTTTGCCATGCTCCAACACACAACGCTTATTATTCGTAAATTATCACCCACTTGAAACTGAGCACACACATCGCGTCGCTTGACTTTTCTGATCTATGAAATCGGACATCTAAACGTCAACAGGTTAACATGGGCAATAAGCATTGTTTTCTGTATTTAACAAACCAAAAAATTTCACGTATAACTTCAAGAGAACACTTTAGTCCAACATTGCATCGTGTAGATATTATGCTTCCTTTTAAAAGATCAGGTGGATATGTTGTAAAGCAGATATTCAATCGTGTAAAACATTAAATAATGGATGCTACTTATACTAGCACATATCTTAGCTAATATATCTGCTTAGATCCATAAGACGGTATATTGGATCACAGGACACGTTCCATACAAGTGTCTTCAAAGGATAACTGGGTTGACAGATCTCGTGTGAGCCAATGTCGTGAAAATGAAAGTTAATAATATTTAGTCGGATATGACATTAGACAAACGACAGAGAAAAAATAGATTATTAAACTTCCTGCAATCCGTTTGGAAGTGTAAACGGGACAATTCGTGTTTGAACTGAGTTTTTGATTAATTCAAACATAACACGCTGAGAACTACATTGCTACGTTTAAACCTAGTGCTATTTCTATATATATAAAAGGCAAATGCGGCGCGCGCATTTTTTTGTATGTCCAAGAAAGGCTTGCTCGGAGGGTATAACTATTTATTATAACTGTTTATATACCGTCTAGATTGTAATGTGTACGATTTGCGAACGCACGTCATGTCTAGATTTATTTACATCGACTTTAATAAAAATCGAACTATTTCGTTCTGTCGCGTGTTTGTTTGGCTTTTTAGTATAAACAAAGTGAAACTAAATTGAAACGAGCTATCGCGCCGGGGACGTCCAGAAAGCAAATCAGCTTTGATCAATGCGGTGAAAACCGTCATATCAGACAATTGTTTTCATTTGGACACCCCAATTTTTTTATGAGGAGCTGGTTTTACCCCCAAACAACCTAGGAAAACAAAAAACTGCCTCACAGCCAAAGTTAATTGCGGAATTTCGTTTTGACCTTATTAAATTTACGCACCTGGCAATTTCTTTTTTAATCAATAAATCTCATCCATTCTAATTCTCCTTTTCTTCATAGCGTCGAGGTAAGTCACCACGCTTTTTTTCGCTTTGGCCTCAAAGATTCGAGTTCGACCTTACCTCTCTCCCCAAAACATTTTTAAACACGCGGGCAACGCCGAATACGCCCGCAAGTTTTCTATGATATAAATTTAACCTGTCTGTTTAAATGTTTGTATGTCTGCCTAAAACTTCCGACAGAGGCGACACACTCTCATGAGATCGGATCGTTTTTAAGGTCAACACTTCGGACGAGAAATATCGAGGAATGGGCTAAAAACATTAATTCTTCCACCGTTTTCTTCACACTTATCTATAGGGAGGTTTCACTTTTTCGCCGATATTTTCGAAAGTCGTACTCTCTTTTCGATTGGCTAGTCTTAATTTAAAAATTCGTCATTTCCGGTTTAGCGATGGACGCAACAGCAAAGACGTCATCTCTTTTTTATTCACGTTCTTTTCCTTTTTTGCAGTACGGATTCGAGTCTGTCTGCCTACTACCACTTTTCTTTTTGCTCGACACACCTCCAAACACTCGGCAACATCGGGCACCCAGGCTAGTCTATAATCTAAATCTCACCTGTCTGTTTAAATGCATGTATGTATAGGTGTATGTATGTATGTCTAAAACTTTCGACACGTGACAGATTTTCACGAGATTAGAATCGTTTAGCGTCAAATATCGAAAAATTGTTTAAAATCATTCATTCCTCCACCCTGAATTGGGCCTTTTTCTAGAGGGTAGGGTCGTTCTTTTTGTGTTTTTTCTTCGCAGATATTTTCGAAAGTCATCCCCTCTTTTCGATTGTCTAGCCTTTATTTAAATTTCGCCACTTCCGGTTTTTCTATTGACGCAACGGCAAAGACGTTACGGTTTCCTTTTTCACGTTCTTATTCATTCTCCTTTTCGGTACGGGTTCGAGCCTGCCTGCCTACTACCACTTTTTTTATTTAATTTTCTTTTTGCTAAAGTACACCACCAAACACCCGGGAAACGCCGGGCACCCAGGCTAGTCTATTATATAAATCTCAGCTGTCTGTTTAAATGTATGTATGTATGTATGTATGTATGTATATATGTATGTATGTATGCCTAAAACTTTTCTCCGCGGCATTGGACCAGGTCGAAACCTGTACCGTCTAAAAGCGTGTTTATGCCATTTTTTTCGTTCGTTTATTCTTTTCCTTTTTTTATATTTTTGGTTTGCTGCTATTTTTGTAGTTTTTGTTTTTCGATTTTTAAAGAAGTTTTAACATTTAAATAGGTTTTTATGCCAATTTATTTTCGTTCGCTTATTTTTTATTTTCCATCACGTTCGCTGTTTTTTTTTTTTAGTTTTGATTTTTGTTTGCGTTTTTTCGATTTTAAATAAAACATTTAAACAGGGTTTTTTCGTTCGCTTATTTTCGATTTTATTATTTTTTTATTTATCCTCCCACACGCATATTTTGTTAATATACCTGTAGGGGTACCGGGCAACGCCGGACACCAATGCTGGTTTACAAATAAAACTTCATAAACATATTTTCTTAGCTTCTCACCCTAGTGCATATCCTAAATGTGACCCTGTTAGACTGAGGAAATATCGCCTAAAATAAGTTATTTTATAACTATTAAAGGGACCAAGTCAATATGAACAGGATGTTTTATCGTCCTGTTTTTTTGGGTTGAATCATTGACCATTTTTAGAAGAAGAGATGTCGATAATTACTTTTAATCATTATATTTTAAATAATCATATTATAATATTTGTATAACGAAATGCTCAGAGTACACTTGATAAGGTCAAAAATCTAATAACCGATATGATGTATTCTCTTTAATATTTCTTTCTTACAAAAGAGGCATTGAGTGTCAATTTCTGATTTATCGTTGTTTTCATGACAAGTGATCGACTTAGCATCAATGTATGTACTTCCATAAAACATTCACAGCAAACATTAGTCCTCCCCAAGACGGCCAGTATGCAAGTTTCCTAAACCTTTTTCTCACAACTTGCCCTGAACTATTTCAGTTTCCGTTCTGTCTTCTCTTGGATCTTCCGACCACTCTGTTGTATCAATTAAGATAAAAATGAAATCTAATAAGTCCCCAGACGTATCTCTCCATCGTACAGTATATCAATACTCTATGGGATAGCTTCCGTACATTTATATCAGATCTACCTTTGCGTTCCATGTTTAAAAAGGATCCTCTATAGTATCAGACCTGACCGAATGGTTAATTGTAAGCATTGACCGTTTCATACCATCGAAAAACTTCCAGTAAAAACCTAAAGCCAGCCGTTGTTCTCTCCAGAATGTGCTACAGAAATGCGCACAGAAATCACTTTTTCCACTGCTTCCAACGTAATAGATGTATGGAAACTAAAACCGCTTTCAGAACTGCCAGCAGAAATTGTAAGAAAGTAATAAAGAACGCAAGAGAGTTGTATGCTCAGTCCGTCAAGTCCAAATTAGTTGTTTTGGCAAATAGCAAACAGAATCCTGAACAGAAAAGTGTGCTCTATCACAACTATCATCAATGGACCTGAGATAATCTCGTCAGCATCAGACAAAGCCAAACTCTTTGCCAAGAATTTTGCAGCTAATTCTACCCTTTGCGATCACGGTCAACAACCCCTAATATTTCTTTCTGTATCAGAAAACACGCTATGTGATATACAAATATCTGTACGTGATGTTGCTAAGCTAATCAAAAACCTCGATTCCAGTAAAGCAACCGGCCCTGACGGTATTCCCATTATAGTACTCAAAAAAACTTCAACCAGAACTAGCGCCCATACTTACAAAACTGTTTAAACGTTGTCTTAAGGAGAATAGCTTCCCAATACCCTGAAAAATCTCATCAGTTTGCCCTGTATTTAAGAATTCAGGCGATCGGTCATCTCTCTC
Source organism: Euprymna scolopes (assembly GCF_053919585.1). NCBI lineage: Eukaryota > Metazoa > Mollusca > Cephalopoda > Sepiida > Sepiolidae > Euprymna > Euprymna scolopes. The sequence goes on along the minus strand of NC_136519.1, from coordinate 50,171,107 downwards.
TCAGTACAGTATCCTGTGCGTCATAAGTAAGTTGCTGGAATCTGTGTTATATAGAGAAGTAATCAACCATCTCAGCAAAAATAACCTTCTTAGTGACAGGCAATATGGTCTCCGTAATGCTAGATCCACAGCAGATATGCTTACAGTAATATCTCATAGGATTAGTGAATCTCTCGACGGAGGCAACCATTCTAAGGCAATTGCTCTTGATATATCAAAAGCCTTTGATAGGGTATGGTAAAATGGTTTACTTCACAAGATCTCCAGCTATGGTATAGCTGGAAATGTCTTCTCAATTATTAACTCATTTCGTTCTGATAGGTTCATAAGAGTAGTAGTCGATGGGCAGAAATCAAAAGCTCACAGTATTAATGCTGGAGTCCCTCAGAGTTCCATCTTGGGCCCAACTCTCTTCCTGATCTACATTAATGATCTTCCAAATCACATCCTACATCATTCGTAGACATTTATCCTGATGACACTACAATCTATGGTAGCACATCTAAGACCGTAAACGACTATGTTCACTCCGATACTCTCTCCTCTGATCTTGAGCACGTGGAACAATGGGGAAAAGGAATGTTTGGTTACATTTAATGCATATAAAACCAAGCTTCTATCTATACATCATCAACGCTCTGATTCCCATCTGGTATCAATTGAAATGAATGTCTCTCGTCTTTGGGAGGCCTCATGTTTTGACAAGCTTCTGGGCTTGACCTTTACTCCTGATCTGGAGTGGAACACGTACATCAAATCTGTTGCCGAAGCATCTGGAAAGATGGTTTGATCCTTCTATCGATCCAGTAGATATATCACTGCTGATGCAATTCTCTATCTATATAAGAACCAAGTTCGTCCAAAGATTGGGTACTGTTGCTACATCTGGGCAGGAGCTGCTAGAAAGGACTTATCCTGCTTTGATAGAGTTCAAAATAGACTTCGTAGCCTCATAGATGTCCTTTTTTATTCCCTTCAACTTCTATCTCACAGAAGAGATGTAGTGAGTTTGTCTTTGCTTTTTCGTTATTTTATGGCAACTGCTTGACTGAGCTTCAATCTATAGTCCCCCCTCGCCAAACTTTCACAAGAAACACTCGTCTAACTGAAAACACTATCAATAATTCCCCCACTTTTTACCTGTGCCTAAACGTAAACGTAGATTTCATGAACAAAACTTCTTTCTTAGAACTGCGCGCATGTGCAACTGTCTTCCGTTTTCCTGCTTTCCAGCTGACTACAATATGGTTGTCTTCAAGTCCAATGTAAACAAGTTTTTGATTAGCCGTTCTCTTACAGTTAACAAGTTTACTGTATTTCCATTACTAACAATTACTATATTGTCCAATTGAATACTGTACACTCTTAAACCTTTATCCTCGAGTGGCCCCTGGGCCTTTATACGTGGTGATGCCTATGTAGAAAAAAGAAAAAAACATTAGCTTAGCTACAACTACTATAAAAAAAATTAGCCCTACTACTCTCTATCGAAACGGCACTAACCCTATGCGAGTTTAACCAGCTTCCTTCGAAGGACAATGTTCCATGGGAGTATGAAATTCACAAGTGGTCACCAGTCGGATATATATATATATATATATAATATAAAATATATTTTATTCATCGACATATAGTCCTGTTTCGTTGTATCACAACTCATCAGTGCCGCTAGACTATCACCTATCCCAAGTCGAGGATCGAACCTAGAACCGTCGTGATGACAGTCGGCAGTTCTACCCCTTGACCACGGAAGCAGTGCCCGCAACTAATCTGTCCGAATGTCTATTTAAATAAACATCCGTCCGCCACTCGTAAAGTGCTCAAACGTTTGTTTGTAAACAAACCGCGAGGTTCGCATTTTTCAGCCAAATTAAGTAGCGAGTGAGATTATTTACGATAGTGCTCTACCCAAGGAGGGGGGCTATATAATATATAAAATATATGACGTTAGGTTTTTTTCAACTCTTCAAGGAAGGTGAAGACGTTCTCCTACATAGAACGTCTGGAATTCTCAAATCGTTCACCCATCTAGTAGTGACCAGGCTCTACGTTCCTTAGCCGATGATCTAACGAGAAGAGGTGTCAACGTGATTTTGCCGTGTATTACTCATTATTTGTGCCTAAAACTAAAAATATAACCATGAGCAAAGTTTTTATTGCTAGAACTGCCCGTCTGTGGAACATAATATCGCGGGACTTCTGCCAAGCTTACTGCAATATGGTGATTTATCCAGTCCAATGAAAACTAATTCTTGTTGAGAGATCCTCTTAGGTAACCAAATTCTCTCAAATTTCTCCAATGTCTGTTATCGCGGTGATATCTCAACGACCACCTGACATATATTTGCCCTTATTCTCGAATGGCTTTCATGCCTTGCTGAGCAGTGACTCCCATTGTAAAAAATGTTCTGATTTAGTGCTTTCTAATTAAACTGGCTACGGTAATTTTTTAGTTTACCGCCTCCTCGGCATTCACCTATAATGGTCAACTTTGATAGGGTTTCGGGTACGTTGAGAACGAATATCGCATTTATTTTTTTGCGCAAATACGCAGTTATATTTGAAGACATTCAGTATCCAACGTAATCTTTATCATTTTTAACGGCGGCCATCTTGTTTCCCAATAACGAAAAAAACGCCAAAAGAAGCTAAATATGCCACATGTAACTGAAATCCCCCTCTCTCCACCACCGACGTTGGCGCAAAAAAAAGTAAGGTTTAGTGGCGGGGGGTAAATTCCAAGAAATCTTGAGCGAAAGGAAAAAACGTAAAAACAAAAACACAAATTAAAAAAAGTATTTAAAGTAATATTTATTAAAATAAATTAAAAGGTAAATATTACCTTTCGCTATAACAGAACACCGACCGCTAATTTGTTTTTTTAGGGATATTCGATGTTGCTGGCTACAAATCTGATAATCAAACCCGTCGCAAATTTACGGTTTGCATGGTGTTAACCCCTTTTAATTGATCTAAAAAAAAATTAAGCTTTCACGAGCGGTTTACAAAAGCATATTTTATGTTTCTGATTCTTATTTTGAGGGGGGGTTACATTATAGAACTTGTATAGTTTAACAGGTGCTTCTACAGAAGCACCTCTTAAACTATACAAGTTTTATAATTGACCCCCCCCCCAAAAAAAGGAACGAAAAACATAAAAAATTCTTTTGTAAACTTACTGACAACAATATTTTACTCTTAAATGAGGTGAAAACGTTTTATTTTATGAAAAATATTTCTTGTCTTTTAAAATGTCCCCCATGTATTCATGCACCAAGTGAAACATCGTGACTACGTGCAAGCACACATTTTAGTAAGAAAGTGAAAAAAATATATAATTAAGAAAGTGAAAAAAATTAATGTAATTAAGAAAGTGAAAAAAATATTACCGTTTCAATATCGGGAAGCGGAAAATATTCGAAAGGGCGGGGGGGATCGTTTTGGCCTTGAAGCCGAAAAATGTTTTGGCTCTTTTGGGCGTTTTTCCGCAAGTGGAAAACAAGATGGCTGCCAGCAAAGACAATAGTGATTACGTTGGATACTGAATGTCTTCAAATATGAATAACTGCATGCTTGCGCAAAAAATCAATGCGATATTCGTTCTCAACGTACCCGAAAATTTCGACAAGTCGACAAATTAAAAGTGAATGTCGAGGGGTCGGTAAAATAAAAAAATTACCTTTCCTACTAAGTTTCTCTTCGAAATCTATGTCTGTAACAGAGTGTGGATGCGCTGGTGTTAGCAGCAGTAGCCAGATGCAAATTACCGGCTGACCGCGCAATGTGCAGCAGAAATAAAAAGGGCACGTGTTCAGATTGTTTGGAGCAGGATTTGAAAGAAATTCGAGAGAGAGCGACATAGTTAAAGACGTGTCATACGAAATGTATTCGAGACATGAGAAAAAGAGAAAACGCATGTGCTCGAAACATTACTCGAATAATCTCGCTCTATGGAGCAAGAAGAATTTTTTTTAAAAAAAGTAAGACAAATTATTTCCATTGTCTTTATTTTTGCTACTATCTGTATACAACGTGTGGGTCCCGTCTATTAGCATATTAACGAGCACGTTACATGACATAATATTCATTTCTATCAATTTCCACAGTTGCATAAAAATAACGTTAGAGTTAATCTGTAATCCGATTAACTTTGATAAAAATAATACAAGACGTGCATTTGATCTAAATCAGTTAAGCTCTGCCTGCCTGGGTATGTGAGTGATATCGTCGCGTAGCGTAGAAAGGGAAACCCCAAACTTTGTCCGCTGTCCGCTGCGATTTTGTGCTCGACCCGGTCTAGCTCGTCTGTCTTCAACTCCAATCTCTCTCTCTCTCTCTCTCTCTGTCTATCTCTCTCTCTCTCTCTCTCTCTCGATGGAGATCTCCGATCCGTCAAATGTTTCCGATTCAACATTGTCCTCGTGTCTAATTGTCGTCAACTGTCGCAATCTCAAGAATGTCCGCAACTGTTTCTAACAGCCGGCAATCTATCCCAAAACTGACTGGCAACAAAATCTCTATTATTTGTTCCAGTCATCTGCAACAGCTTGGATAAACAATTCTATGTCACTTTCTTTTTGTGTGTGTTTGTAAAGAACTTTCTCTCCATTATTTTTCTGATAACCTTATTTCCTCCTTTATTCGTTATATTTGTCTAATTATTTTTCCTACCTCTTATGAAGACAACGTTGATAGTCTCACACATTAAGTTGACTTCAATGTAAACTCCATTTCCTATTATTTTCAACGAACCAATTTTTATAGAAACGGGTCTGCCCGTCCAATACTTTTTAGCCTTTACGAACGCCGCCATGTTAAACCATAGGTCTTAATTGCGACGAGAACCTAATCGTATCGCTCCATCAGTTTGCGTTACTGCGTATTTCTCTCCTACCGACACTCTGACGATCTCTGGACCTTTCACCGTCTCGCTGATATTACTGGCGAAATAAGTGATCTCCGTAAGTTGGCCCTTTATGGGTAGACAGTCATTCCGAATGGTCGCTTTCTGTCGCTTAGGTTTAACCTAAAAGACTCTAAAATAGATAATAATCAATTTAGTCATTCCATATCCCCTCTGAACATGTCAAATCGAGAAAACGTGAATCTAGGATTGAATACGCAAATAAAGTTCCCCCGATAATATTTCGTTTATATTGCCAATTATATTTTGCAAAAAGAGGAGCATTATAGGAAGCATGTTTGTGACATTAGTACATAGGTACAAGCATTACATGTTAAGGAGTGCGTTAATGGTGATTAAGATACTGTAAATTGTGACAAGGGTCACATTAAAGGCCTGTCATAATACTTTTAATTCTTTAGCAGTACCATTCCAAGAGACGAATGACGTAAAGTTAGGAGCCAGGAGGCAGCTGGTCAAACCGTAGACAAAACAGTTTTCCGATGAAGAATGACGTCACATTTTTTATCTAAAAGAAACAAAAGGATTTCAAATCTGTTGCTCGATGAAAAGTTTGACAATGAGACACGGCCAATAATGTAGAAATAATCTGTATCTGGCAACGATTCTGTTTGCAAATAAAGGTTTTCTCTACATGCACAAAGTGAGACCCTCGTAAAAATTCGGTCTAGCTAACTTAATTGCGATTGACATCGGGTCTCTAAAATGTTACAGCCATACATACGATTATACATACGGCGATTATGCTGGTCGTGTGAGGTCACATTGGTGATGATCTCGACGTATGACCAAACGAAATAGTTTAGCGGGTTTAGATCGGGGAAAAAGGAGAGGCAGTGATAGTAGGGTACCAAGTTGTAGCACTCTTTCTTAAGCTAAGCCTGGGTCTGTTTGTGTGCCAGCGCTGAGTTCTGCGGCCACACCCAGGGTCTACCAGCGACCACTTGATTGCACCAGGGGACCATCACATTTTTTCAGCACATCCAGTTACACTTTTGTGATGACTTTCAAGCCGACTTCAGAGATGTGAGGGGGAATGATGTGGCCCTTATTTGAAACAACACCAAAGAGCATACCCTGGCCAGAAACTTTGTTTTTATTACCCTGGGTACGTCTCTGTTATTTATAACGATTCGGCGATGCATTTTGAGGGTGCTGGCAATAGTCTTTTTGTCATAACTTAGGTCAGTAAAGAGCATGAGTTGTACAGCGGCGCATCTCCGATATCGCTCTTTAAAGATTGTGCCAGTCTCCGACATGACAGAAGGCGCCTATGGCTCTTGGGATGTGTACACAACTAGCTAACTAGTTGATGGTCTGCAACAAAAAAAAAGAAGACCGGCTTTCCTCAAACGGAAATGGAATCATGTCTTTTATGGAGCGACAATCTCATCGTTCCACCTTGTAGGTAACATGAGAAACGAGCAAAAGTGAATATGATACTTTCGTGTATCAGCTACTCTCTTCCTTCTCCGCTCGTCCAGTCTACTATTTCCTCTTTATTACTATTCACTTCTTTCTTTTTCTGAACTGAGGAGAAATGGAAGGACTTAAATCGGTTGCTATATCCGAAATTCGCAAAATCGCAGCGTGAGGTCCCGAGATAAATATGAATTCAGTCATATGTAAGTAGGAACATGAGAATGTCCAACCAATAAGAAGGATTTTACTATTTTCCTTAGTCAGATGCTTCTAATTTAAATAGTCTTTCGATAACCAAATACCTAAGATTTTAGTCTGAGAAATCCACGTTGTTCTTACTCCATGGAGCTGACGAATCAACAATATAAAGAAAAACACATCTGACAAAAGCAAAAGATGCAACAACAAACTGGGAGCTACATTAAAGAGTCCTTAACGACTACCGCTGCTCCCTGTACAGTTTTCACAAATAGAAAAGTTAAAACGGACATGCCGTAAATAATTACCAACAAATGTATACACACATAGGAGATAAGAATCCATTATTGAAGGAGGGGTTCAGTTAACATTATGGAATGAGGATATTTCATAGAAAATTATTTTACAAAGATGATCACAAAAAGCACATTACCATTTCGGTGAATGAAATAACGACGGAGATAAGCTTTACAAATACATGATGATCTTTATTGTCCCTGCTGGATGATTCATTATCAAGAATTCGATGCCTTTCAGTTACATCTTCTTTTTTCCCTTTCTGGTCGCTTCCAAAAGAGTTTCAGCTAACTAACCTACTGTCCTTCCACTGTGAACTAACTCTTGAATTCGACTCTGCCCGAAGTCTCTCTCTCTCTCTCTCTCTCTCTCTCTCTCTCTCTCTCTCTCTCTCTGATCTGACTGACTTGAAGTCTCTTGACTAAATATATTGGAAACTATCTTTCTTTGTGACGTCAGAAACGTGCTCGTCAATGTGCTCACACAGCGTGGATTTACATATCATATGTCCAAAACCTTTTTTGCTAATCAAAGGAATTCCTTAATTTACATTGTCCGATATCTGACCTCACTAGTTGTATCCTCATTTAGTTATTTAAAAAAACAATACTCAATTCACTAAATTCCTGAGATTGCATCAAGTATTCACTTTTAACTTTTGCATACTGGGTTGGATTCTAGCCTTTTCCTTATAAAAATATTATTTTTAATCATATTTGCGTCTTTCTTTAATTGCTGGGGTCTGTACACTTCCATTTATAACACTAATATTTTCGCTAGCCAGCTATCATTCGGATGCTACTGCTCCCATACGCGCTCTGTTACACTTTTCTCGCCTTGAAAGTTCTATAAGTGAGAAATTTACCTTTTAAAATACAGTATGAAGAGTTTTTACACACGAAATATCATCCAATCATTTGTTTATTTGAAAGTACATATATGTTTTTCGTCAATCATGCTCCAAATGTTTTCGTTCATAAATGTAGATTTCGTCCATTGCGCCATTTATTACTTGGCCATCTTTGTTATCTTATTTATCAAAAATCTATGTAAAAAAGTAAAATGGTGAATTTAGCAATTGTTAAAAGCTGACCGTAAATCAGGAAGAAAATCACGATAAAAATGAGAATAGTAATCTCTAACAAAAGTAAAAGAAAACAGATAGAGGAATACGTCATAGAATTTTAACACTTTAGGTTGACCATCGGTGTTACCGACCCACGTGTTATAATTATGCCCTGGAAACCGTACTAGATTGTAACACGATGGCCGGTCAATATGCTAAGTGTATGACGATCTGTTTGTTGTCAGAACGAAGAGTAAAAGCAAGCCTAAGATGTTGAGTGTGGCCGGCTTCTCCACTCTCTGAGGATAACGTCTTGTTCTGGTGGTATTCTGGCTGGATTCTTCTTTAGTTTGAGATTCCTTTTACTGGGCTCGTCTTTAGGCTCGTTTTGACATTTAAGGCAAACATTACACGACACTACATAATTGTTATAACAATTATGTAGTGTCGTGTCATGTTTGTGTTATGGCGTGTTATATAAAAATCCTAACTATTTTATTTTACGGAATTTATACAATATATATTCCAATACTAAAAAAACAAAAAAAAATTGAACTTTTGGATCATAACAATTAACTCCTTACCTAAGATAACTATACTTAACTAAAATGATGGGGGTCCCCCTCCTCGCATTTACAGAGAGACAAAAAATACGTGCTCACCCTATGGCTGTCCGGTGTAGAGGGAATAGGAAGTCCATTGTGGTTCCCTTTTTCTTGTGAATCGCCCCGCGCGACCCAAGCACTTCCCAGCAATGCTGGGGGTATGGAGAGACCACGACGGCCCGTGGTACTATCAAAGTAATAGTACCACAGAACCAAGAAAACTGAAACAACAAAATGTAAGCATTAAAAGAAATCCCAATAATTTTTTTATAAACCAAGTGAGAAATTATGATATGGAGGATGACTAGTGAATACAACTGATACCAGTAAGGAAAATGGCTGAAATCTTAAGGAAAACCCGAATGAAGACAAATCTACATTCTCTACAAAAGTTAACCGGTTTATAGAATATGCGACAGAAGTAAAAGAAAAATATATAAGAACACAAGACAACTGAAACCGCAGTAATGAAGGTTAACTATTACCGCCTCCCTGCAAAAAAACAAAATAATACTTAATAATAATAATAATAATTTGTAGCGTCTGCATCGGCTGAAACCGCACTAAATAGTCGAGAAAGGTCTAGGAGAATGGAAAGACCGAGAAGATAGAACATTAATAAAGCCTCATCCAGATGAGTGGGATGTGTTCTGTGAACTTGGGGAGGCTTATTGCCATCCAAATTGCAATCAAGGTCAATGGTCATTGCCAGCGAAAAACTATAGAAGACGGCTATTACGGTGATTCAAATTCATTTACAAAGGTTATCGCAAGATGTAGAGAGTACTGAAATATGGGGAAACTTGTTGTCACTCGGACTCCATCGAACATCGCCAGTATTCGTCAGTGAGCAATATTTTATGTTGACCTGTGTGAAAACTAGTGAATGAATGAATGGATGAACAACAGCAACAACAACAAGAACAACAATAATAATAATAATAATAATAATAATAATAATAATAATAATAATAATTGGGCCTTGGGGAGGCTTATTGCTACCCAAATGCCAACAAAATCATCAGGAATGATGTTCAACCACAAAAACAATAACAAGATCAACATGAATGATATTTCACAACAACAAAATCAGGAAGTTGATGGTGGCTAAGAGGATAACGACACTGACCGACAACCTTGGAGTGCGGAATCAATATATTTGTTCTAGACTTATGCAGTTTAAGCTAATGAATTTGAACGATGAACTCCCAGATATTGCATTATTAGCCATGCCAATCGGTGGTTGTTTATGCAACGAAAAAGAACGTCGAGTTGTTTCTATTTTCATAGTTTTACCTATAGTGGGATAGAAGGTGATGACATACCACGAACATTAAATTAGCGTAATTTAATGTTCGTCATATGTTATCACTAGAGATGACAACAGCATATTCTTTCATTGTTTTGATACTTGAGTATATATCCGTTAATATCTTATATGTTTTTAGATAGACGCATGCGACTCTTGGTTGATTAAGTGTGTCTAACTGTGTCGGATATATACTCAAGAGTCAAAACAATAAGAATATTCTCTTGTCATATGCCAAATAATTAGATAAATTTTTATGCGCTACGAAACAGGTGCTGTCAAGAACTGAACATGATGAAAGAAATAAACTGTAAGATGAACATTTTAACATTTAGAATATAGACTAAAGAACGTGTGGCACAACGGTGGTTCAAGAAATTTTGCAATGATGACGAGAGCCTCGAAGATGAAGACGATCGCGACCGGCCGACTGCGGTTGATAGCGAACATTTGAAGCCGATCCTCGCAAACCGAACACGTGGTATACCACTCTACATTCGTTCGCTATTTAAAGCAAATAGGGAATTTAAAAAGCTTGAACGATAATCAAAATAATCATCGTTTTGATGGGTGTTCTCCGTTAATTTTGCGCAATATTAACGAACCATTTCTCGAGCGGATTGTGACGTGTGATGAGAAGTGGATCCTCTGTGACAACCAGCGACGTTCGCCACGGTGGATGGATGCCGGAGAAGCTCTATCACACTTCCGAAAGCTGAAATTGGACCAACAGAAGGTTGTGGTGACTGTTTGGTTGTCTGCGACCGGTCACATTCATCACAGCTTCTTGAATCCGGAATAAACGATTACGGCGGAGAAGTACAGTCGACAAATTAATGAAATGCACCAGAAGTATGTGCCCGAGATTGGTCAATATGAGATACCAATTCTCCTCCACGACAACGTTCGTCCGATTGTTGTTTAACTAAGCCTGCAGAATCCGAACCATATTAACTGGACCTCTCGCCTACCGATTATCACTTTTTCAAGCATCTCTACTTCTTGCGCGAAAAATGCTTAAAAAAATGAGATGATGCCAAATCGGCCTTCAATGACTTCAACGCTTTCAACTTTTCAACTGCGGATTTGTATGCTAATGAAATAAATAAAGTTGTTTCTCGTTGGGAAAAATATCTCGATTCTAATAGTTCTTATTTGGATTAAATAATTTTGTTATGGCCGGAGTTATTATTTTTTTAACTTGAACGTAAAAAACGACATTATTTTTCACCGAATCAGCCTGACCATTACAACAGAAGTGACAAGCAATTTGAGAACACTAGATAGTATCTATATCGCGCAGAAGGCAAAAATGTACATCAACTAAGGAAACTCCACCGCATTCTTCATTAAGACATCCATCTAGAAAAAAAAACTGATTTAAAACCCGAAATGTACTCTTTACTCTGACTTGCTTATTTTTTTCAGCATGTTAACATGTTCGCTTCTTTACAGCACCTGTTTTCTAGCGCAAAATCATTAATGTAGCGATTATGTCAATTTTTAATCTATTCAGGACCGACAGAGATTAGCAGTTGCACCGAAAGTGTGCTTTGTTGCGCACTAACCCTACACCGCAATAAGCAAATAACCTGTGTGAACTTATAAACAAAATCATTGTTGTGGCAGACCTCATATGTCGTAAAAGCGAGCTGATAAAGATGGCTATTTAAACAAACTTATTCCGTACTTAATAAAAACAGTCCGAAATCATGAAACAATTAAATACAATAGGTAGAATGTGTATTATTTGGATATTCTAATCATATTCTCATAACGCGTACTTGTGTTGTTCAGTCTAAGGCGTGCTATTGTTATTGTTGAAAATTTACAAGGTGTCAGGAATTCTTTAGTGCGCTTTGTTAGCCTGTGGAGTTTCCTTAGTTGATTATCGTATTTTACGTGCAAGTAAAAAAAAAACAACAAGCAAGAGAACTCTTTCATTCTCTAAAGATGGACCTGTTATGGTTCGAAATATATCATAATTTTTTCAACTTTAAAAAATAAAAAAAAGATAGAAATTGAATTGTATTTTTCTTCCTTATTATTTTGCATTTTTAACGTGTTCTAAAACAGTTTTATCTGTTTATTAAATGATTGGAGTTCTTCCGAAAACTTTAATATAAATTCTTATAATATGTGTGTGTGTGTGTGTGTCTGTGTGTGTGTGTGAGCGCGTTTAAAAGAGTATAGCCAGCAACATTTGTTGATATTATTATTATTTTTTTATATTTTTAAATACTTTCATAGCGCGTTTCGAGATATTCAGATATTTTTTGCTAAAAGTTTTTTTTTGGGGGAAAAGGTCATGGAATTTTCTGTTGGAGATAATTTTGGTTCGGCTAGCACGGTTGTGCTTTCGAAAGATATTAGAATATAAGACTAGGTGTCTCCAATGCGATTGGTTAAATATTCATTCGGTGAGGTCAATGTAAAGTCCATTTGATGGATAGGAGATATTAAGTCCATTTGGTGGATATTTTTATGATTTTTTCCCCTTTTTAATGTGTGTGTGCGTGTTTGTAAGGATGAGAGTTTGTGCGTTACGTGTGAGTATCTCTGTATGGGAAGAAATATGGGATTTTTTTCTTTTCACATATGTATCTGTGTGCGTGTGCACGTGCGTGTGTGTGTGTATGTGTGTTTGTGCGTGTGGGAGGGAAAGAGACTTAAGAAACTATGAATGAATTTCAGAAGAAAATACCGACCGCAATTTATAGACAAAGGTATCCAACTGGGGAAAGTATCCAAGTAGAACAATTGAGAACCCCCAAAAAAACGAAACAAGGAAAAATATTAGAATACGTTTCCACACATAACACAAACAACCCAGAACTTTTCATATAGATAAAGAAAAACCTCGCCTTTCTTAACCAAAACACTATATTAAACAACTTTCTTAAAACAACGAAAATAAAAAACAAATGCCAACCCCAAAAATTAAAACCTATTCTTATTTCATCTAAATTCAATTAACACACAAAACATGCGATCACAAAATGCAGTCAACAACGATGTGGGGTTTAATAATATTAGAGGGAAACACATATACATTCATAAATCCTACACAAAAATTCAAAATAAAAAATACATAGACTGCACCTCCAAAAATGTGATCAATGTAATAAAATGTGCAACATGCGAGGAATCCAAGATAGGCGCCACTAAAACCCTCAGTAATAGAGTAGTCTTTCTTTGATCCCACATTATAATCGCAGAAAATAGACACATGTATGTTTCACAGCACATACATACATGCAGTGGGCGATAATTTAGGATAATGCTCATTTTCCAAACCGACAACTACTTTCGCGTACTAACTCAAGAAAAAAATTTCATAACAAAATTCACTCCTACATTAAACAAATTCAAAAAACAATACACACAAAAATAAGCAAATACATAAAATACACTTACGCGCATACATGCTTATGCAAGTCTGTACCCCCACACATGGACCAAGACAAGCACGATGAGGCACACGTACTCACATCCAATACAATACCGATTCCCCAAACTAAGCAAATTGCTAGAAAAAAATGTCATAATCTGCCCACATTCAATGAAAGAAAATCTCTCTAGACTAAGGCAATTTTAATAAATGTATATATATATATGTATATGTGTTTATATATATGAATAATGTGTGTGCATGTGTATATGTGTGTATGTATGCATGTATGTATGTATGTATATTAATATTTATGTCAGGTCATGTCATATGCTACTGGTACCATGTAACCCAGTACTACCTGCCTCATGGTCGGGTCACCGGCGACTAAACAGGACTTGTTTGGTGAGGAGGGCGGCTAGTCTCCCTGAAGGATTAAAAACAAGACCTTCCAAACGGCGAATAAACTCTTTTCTGGGTCAACGGCCAACTAGCACCATGTCTATTTGTGTTTGTGTATATGTGTATTGGGGTGGAGAGGGCTTCCGTAAGCCGTGGTGAAGGCAACCTTTCTAGGAGAAGCAAATCTCTGATTTAAAAAACCATAAAGCGGAAGTTCAGTACCCGCATTAAGCTGGTCTGCAGTTTAATTTGTTGCTGGCTATATTGCTCTTGCTTATTGCTGGATCTCAACATTTTGAACCGAGAGAGTGACTTAGCTGTCGTACAAAGCTAAGACTCTGTAACATCATCTTTGTATAGATACTCGCTCAGGCATTTGGGCTCATGGATTTTAAATGTCTGAGGGAGTGGCACTCGTCTGACAAGACGTTGCAATCATCATCATGTATGTATGTATGTATGTATGTATATTAATATTGCGGACCGAACATGTGGTCCTCGTGACGAGACAACTAAATAGTAACACATAAGACAACACAGCACGGAGCACTCACATGCATAGACTTATATATGTACACCCCCACACACGGATAAAATAAAGCACATTAAAACACTTACAAACATGCCTCGTCAACACACACACGCACACTCGCACGCACGCACATACTCCCCGTCTTTCTCTGTATCCCTCTATCTCTCTCTCTCTTTCCCTCTTATACGCAAAGACACATACACGGGCATGAGTACACACACAGACACACATATGAAAAGAAAAAAGCACTGATTTTATCACATACACACATACACACACGCAACGCACCAACAGTCACTTTTACATACACGCACGCAGAGTCGCACACACACATCAAAAAGAAAAAAAATCATAAAAATATCCACCAAATGGACTTAACACCTCCCATCCAGCAAATGGACGTAACACTGACGTCACCGAATGAATGTTTAATCAATCCCATTGGAAACACAAATTCACACTCGTGCTAGCCGAACTAAAATGATCTCCAAAAGAGAATCCCATAAACCTTTCACCAAAAAACACAAGCTTTTAACTATAAAAAAACCTTTTGACCAAAACAATATCTGAAAAAACCTAAATAAGGCTCGAAATGCGCTATGAAAATATTTAAAAATATTACAAAATAATAAGTCTTAAAATCAACCAATATTGCTGGCTATACTCTTTTAAATATACATTTTTCTCTCGTTGAAATCACACAACATTTGTGTGTATATATATATTTATATTTATATATATATATATATATATATATATATATATATATATATATATATATATATATATATATACTAGCAAAAGTGCCTGTCGTTGATTGGGTTCAAAACAGCCTACAGAAAATGGACTCTGATTTATAAAAGTATGATAGGTTATGAACAGGATGAGTTGTAAAGAGATAGCTTCGAATTTGGGGTTATCAAAACTAAAGCAAAATATGATGAAAGTAAAAATAAAATAGATAAACCCCATGCTTTATTATACCGTACCTGTCCACACTGAAACACTTATCACAATATTCTGTTGATCTATATTAAAAAATTTTGTTATACTTTGTCACATATTTTCATTCTATGGAGATCAGGCGCGAACGAACACCCCATAATTTTATTATACAATATTTCTTCAAATTGAAACATAATTATCAAAGTATACTCACGCAGATATATATGAAAAGTCTTTATTAAAGTGTGGTCCTATTTCCATTCTATGGAGGCCAGGCGCGAACGCAGACCCCACAATTTTATTATACCATCCCTATTTAAGTTAAAACATACTTATCAAAGTATTATTATGTACATCTATATCAAAAACACTTGTAAACGTGTTTTTTTTATTTTTAAATTTTTTATTTCCATACTTTGTGGACCAGGCGCGTAAACAGACCCCACAATTTTAATGAATCATCATTATGCCAGATCAAACATACACATTCCTATGTCTCGATACATCTTCTGTCATTATATGTGATCAGTTTTCTATAATAGTCAACCATACAGGAGCCTATTCGTGACCAGACACACACACAGACGTTCAGCTTTATATTATAGATATACTAATTTCATCGTCTTTACAGACGTTAGCCATCCCAATGCCAACCTCATCATGGCTATCAAGTCAATCCTCAGCGACACCTAAACCCCGTCCGGTAACCCGAAGGTGACTTCTCAGGCCAGCATTAGACTTACACAGTCTGCCACACATATGGCAGATAAAGGTTGTGCGTTAAAACTTGTTTACTTTTGGCGCCGATTTTTTTGTTTTTTGCTCACTTTGGTCGTGACGTGTGTTTTTCATGGTTAATGTAAGCTGCTTTTGAGAGGAGCCCGCGATTACAAGCCTCACATTTCCACCTGTTCAATTAAATTGTCGAAATCGACACGTTCCTCTTCCGAAGCCTTCTCTTGAGTCTAGCATGAGCGATTTTCTCCCTTGCAAAAAAATTCAGAAACCCCTCCGACTTGCCTCCATTCAGGCCGGCTTTCTGCCAAGGTCTCCCAATTCTGAACAGGAATCTTAAAAGCTTTAAGATCGTTGTTTATGCAATCCTTGAAACGCCTCTTTGGTCGATGTTGAAGACGTTTCCCAGTCTTAAGCTCGCCGTAAAACAACTGCTTCGGTAGCCTCACATCCTCCATTCGAATGTGACCTACCCAGCGCAACGGGTTCTTTATCACCATTGCTTCGATGCTCAAACACCCAGCCTTCCCAGGAATATGTGTCATTTGTCGGAGACTGCCATTTCACATTTAGAACTCGTCTGAGGCATTTCTGATGGAATCTTTCCAGTTGACTCAAGTGCCAACGTTCTGTTGTCCAACATTCAGATGAGTAAAGCAAAACAGAAAGCACACAGATCGAGTTAACACTGATCTTGACGCTAACAGAGATGCCCCGATCACACCAGAGCCGCTTTTCTAGTGTTCAAAATGCCGTGCTAGCCCTCTGGGTGCGAAGACGTATTTCCGCATGCAGAGCCATCTCTGGAGATTGTGCTACCCAAGTACACAAATGTGTTCACAACATCCAGTCTATTTCCCCCCCCCCACACACACACACAAATGTTTGGTTCAATGTACGGAACGCCAGGTGCAGGGGTGAACATCATTTTCGTCTTCTTAATGCTGATAGTTAAGGTAAAGGCGTCACATGCTGCTGAAAAATAATTCACTAGATTTTGCATATCGCGCTGCGAGTGAGACACAAAATCAGCATCATCAGCCTAGAGTAGTTCCCTAACTAGACTTCCAAATGTTTATGGCTTTGTATTAAATCTTTTTAGATTAAACACTTTGCCAGTAGTCCTAAAGCGGAGAAAGACACCTTTATCGCAATCCTTAAATGCATATGTAAGACGCACTGCGAAGTAAATTGAGAATAGAGTAGGAGCCGGAATATCCCCCTGTTGCACACCGTTGTCAACGGCAAATTCCCCAGATAGCTGCCCGTTGTATGCAACGAAAGCCTTAATATTTTTGTGGAGTTCTTGAAGCATCCTGTTAAACGTAGAAGGACATCCCATCCTCCCAAGAATTATCCACACACCTGTCTGTTTACGGTGTCAAACGTCTTTGTGAGGTCCACGAATACTTGATAAAATGGCAACATATACATAGATATACATATATATGCATATACAAATATATATATATATATACATATATACATATATATATATGTATACTAGCAAAACGCCTGGCATTGCCCTTGCGTAAAATACCTTTAAATATGATATTTTGATTAATGCAGATTTCGTATTTATTATATTATATTGGGTCCAATACAAAGTAATGATTTAAGTTTAAAAAAAAAGGAATCGTTCATCACAACTGAAATTGGAACGAAGACGTTTAGCTTACGATATACTTTTTGTTTTGACGTTAATGCTTGAGCTATAAAGATATATTTTCTGCAAAGCTAAAAATTTTAACATGAATCAATAGCTGTTAACTTACGCACGCATCTTCCTAATGCCGCC
The DNA here is from genome assembly GCF_053919585.1 of Euprymna scolopes. Classification (NCBI taxonomy): domain Eukaryota; kingdom Metazoa; phylum Mollusca; class Cephalopoda; order Sepiida; family Sepiolidae; genus Euprymna; species Euprymna scolopes. The sequence continues at coordinate 50,153,483 of NC_136519.1, read as the reverse complement.
GTTCGACCATAACCTCACATATTCCATTTTTTTTTTCATTTTCACACTTTTGTATCGATTTTCCTAGGCTAAAATACAAATATAAAGTTTTGCAATGGTTCAAATATCCTATATATTAAGTTTCATGTATATAGACCAAACACTGACAGAGGAGTTCAGTAGGCAAAATTATTTTTATAAATATATATTCACATGCATAAATATATATAGAAATAGGTTTAATTTACTATAAGCTTTTTACGCAAATATTACGCAAGTATAAATCATGGAGAATATCTGCGTGAATATAATTAGATGTAATAGTAAACTAAAGATGATCATCCCATAAGAAAACCGAAAAATCTTTAATTTAAATGAATGTTCTAAAGAATATGAAAATTAGCTTGATCTTCTTCCGATGAATGTCATTTCCTTACAACAATTCATAAATGCTTCGAAAAGAAAAGAACAAAAAGTCCAAATTGCTTTGATTAGAACAATGTTTCATTTAAATTATTAAATTGTTCGAAAAAAATCTAACTTAACTTTAATTCCGAAAATTTTTCGGGAAAAAAAATCGAATGTTGCTTTAATTCAAAAATTGTTTTATCAAAATATTATTTTCTTACGCAGACTTTTAAATAAACGTTTTTACAATTATATATTCATACATTTTTATACAATGTTTTGGTTGTCAAATATTTTTGTCCGGAAACGTCTTGTTTGTTATTTATTTGCCGTGTTATTTAACAAAGAAGAAATTGGAATTGTCGCCCCCTAACAATGATGCCACCCGTGTAATGCAGAAGAGCGCTTATTGGCAATCACCATCCGGCCTGATTTGAGTGTTTTTGTAAGTCTGTTTGTTAAATTTCTCCCCCGTATGTAAATTTATAATTGAAAAGCCCGACCTAGTGTTCATCTGTAATTTCACGGTTTTATCTAATATCTTATCTATCACGTGTTTGCGTAAACTTTCGTCTGACTTTTCGCTGGTGTCTAATTCTAATTTTTGGGGTTTGCCTCTGTTTCTACAATGTGATATTTTGTGACTAAGCTTTCCTCAAGTTTGACCATTTTTATTGGCAGCATTTTTCCAGTGTAGTTCGCCATTATTAGAGGCAGCATTTTTTCCAGTGTAGTTCGCCATTATTAGAGGCAGCATTTTTTCCAGTGTAGTTCGCCATTATTAGAGGCAGCATTTTTCCAGTGTAGTTCGCCATTATTAGAGGCAGCATTTTTTCCAGTGTAGTTCGCCATTATTAGAGGCAGCATTTTTTCCAGTGTAGTTCGCCATTATTAGAGGCAGCATTTTTTCCAGTGTAGTTCGACCATTATTAGAGGCAGCATTTTTTCCAGTGTAGTTCGCCGCATCGTAACATGGTTTTGGGATTATGTATTCATTCAGAATAGCCGGCTAATTTGGAAACTGTTGGTGACTATTAATTTTTTTCTGTTTTAGGAGAGTAACTTTTTGATTTAAACTGAAATAGTCGTAAGACATGTTAGAGGTTCTCTATTTTAGATGCACCATGTTTAGATGTGCACTTTATTTTCCTGGCATGTCAAAAAAATGAAAATAAAAAAAACTTGTGTTTATCTTTCTAAAAGTGAAAATGAATTAAAAAGAAAATAATTTAAACAACTTTTATTTTTACTTATGCAGAATAAATGCAAGAAAAAACAAGAACAATAATTTAAACAATTTTTACACAACATTTATTTTTAAAAAATGTTTTGCTTAAGAATAAAAGTTGCTTAAAAGTTCTTATGGAATTTATGCACCGTGATAACGTTAATTATTTTGCATCTTTTTTTTTTTTGCATTTATTTATTTATTTATAAATAAAAGTCATTTAAATTGTCTCTTAATTTACTTTTTTACAAGCGGTGTTAATGTGTCTATAAAGAAATATTAACAGCGCTTGTTTTCTTGTCTTGTCAGTTTTGCCACTGTTCGTTCCGTTCACTCGGACTTGATTTTTAATCGATGGGCAAGGCTGCTACTGCTACGAAATTCAAGATGACAGCCATCTGGAATTTTATTCTTTTACTGTTCATACATTTTAATCGTGCATTCTCCAGTTTTGATGGATAAAATAAATCAACTTTTTGCCCGAAATGACTCCTCACTTAATAATGTTTAAGATAAGAAACATTTATAATCCCTACACAGATTTATTTTCTTATATCACCCTCAAAACCTATTTAGCGACATTACCGAATAATGTAGCATAATATTAGTTTTTGAGTATTTATTAGAAATTAGAAATTTATCTCATTTGAGTTATTTCTATATTTAAATTACAATGAATAATATTTTAATAAAAATTTTAAATTTATATTTGCTGTTCCAGAGATTTAATTTTTCGTGCTCTACAGAAAATATCAGCTTTATCAAAACATATTTGTTGATTAAATATTTTTCTCGAGCCGTTTAATTCCCACGGCTTATGCTAGTCTAAAATATTGTAGTTTTCCAATGGAAAGTTTTGGCAATATTATGCCCTTTTACATCCCATTAAAGTGTCCAAAAGAAAGTGAAATGTCGGCAATATTTACCGATTGATGTCGAAAACGTATTGTTAAAATTCTTCAGAAATAGAAAATACCTGAATATTCCTTTTTTGCTTAACTTGAATAGAATTAAACTAAACTGAATATAACCTTAATATCTCATGGTTGTGTTTAAAAAAATCATCATCTAAATATTAATTTACCTCTCTGTACGTTCAGTGTTACAAAAACATCATCATCGCACACATTAATTAATGAGAAACGAATTACCCAACTTTATAGTTGCTCTTTATCAGTTTAAAATCATTAAAACCATTTCCTCTCCGAAAATTAAAAAAAAATCACGGCTGTCTGTTTACGGCTTCAGAATAGAAAATATCCGCAAAATATACATTTTCGAAAATAGAGAGATAGAGAAAAAGAGGGATATATATATACATATATATATATACAAATGGTAATGACTTAGGCGGGAATGCTATATATATATATATATATATATATATATATATATATATATGGTTGCGATTCTTGCTGGAAGCCGCATCTTATTTCTTTACTTTTGAAATTAGTAATATTCAATAGGTAAATATCATAATAAATAGACAATTGACCCTTATGATAAGAAATAAGAAATCTGCGTAAATTAAAATATTATATTTAAATGTCTTTTAGTACCGGGCAACGCCGGGCATCTTATCACTATGTAGGTATACCTAAGTTCATCTAGAGATAAAAAAAAAATTATTTTACTAAAATATACTTCTTGCAAAATGCATACCCCCCCCTATACACTTCAGTGTTTGGTATTCTCAGCCTCCCAAATATGATGACGGACATTTTTTTCGATCCTGTGGAATTCTGTTTATATAGTCGCCATTTTGAATTTCGTCATAAGAAATATGTTGGCTAGATTAAAACGATTGTTGCAATAAATCAATTCCAAAAAACGTAGAGTCCTGATTTATTGGAACAAATCCGGAAAAAAAAAAACATCGTTTGTTATTTAATTATTTGGTGAATAAAATCATGCCGAATAAGGATACTAAAACCGGAAATTTAGCAAATATGAAAAGATAACATTGAACCATTTTGAAATTTAGTTTACGTTATGTGTGACCAGTTAACGCCTGCCATGAGAAATTTAAATATTTTTTAGGACATTAACCTCGATTTAAATATACAACCAAAAATATATACCGCATTAACATAGTGGTTTTCATTGTTTATTAGCCGTGTCAGGACTAGGCTTGTTGGCATGACAGTCGGGCTATATCTCTAGGATGGTGAATCTTCCACTACTCTCTCCCTCTTAGATAGGGTCCAATAATATTTTAAGGATTCTAACGCCTCCTTTCAGTTCAATTATTTGTATCTCTCTTTCATTCTGTCCACCGGGTATATTTGTCGCGTTGTTTTGAAATTTTTTTTTTATCAAACCGTTGGCTTCTACAATAAACTAACCTGGGTGATCGGCGTTGCCCTGGTGTTTGGAGGTGTGTGTTGAGCAAAAAAAAAAAAGGAAAGAAAAAAGCGGTAGTGAAAGTATAGAAAACATAGCTGGGTAGGATGCCATAGTTTACAGTATAGTATAACAGAGGGCGTATGCAAATACCAAGCCGTGTGGGAAATGACATCACTAAGGAAAAATCTTTAAAAAGGAAAGAGAGAGAGAGCACATAAGGAAACGTGATCACGTTAGAGATGTGGGTGACATTCGAGAGGACAAAGAAGAATAACGATCTCGGTTTATTCAGGAAAGTACCCGGAAATAAATGTCGTTGTTTAAAAAAAAGACATAAGTCGAGATCATACATGCCCTATGTTTTTGCGACGTACTCTGCTAGAACGTATTATGTCTGCATGTGTGTACGCGGTGTGTAGCATAACAACTGTCCTAATTTTAAAATAATATTTTTTAATCGAATTTCACACTTTGTTATAAAAGATTATTGCCAGAACGGAGACAATTGTAATAGAGTAAATTTTAAATAAATAGAACAATTTCTTAAGATATAAGGAAGATAATTACTATCGCAAGTTTAAGGTACAAATACGGGTAATCTATAAGATACATCTTATCTGTCTGTTTAAATGTATGTATGTATATATGTATGTATGTCTAAAACTTTCGACAGAGGCGACCCACTTTCACGACATCGCTATTGTTTTGAAGCTCGACCCTTCAGACGTTAAATATCAGAAAAATTGACTAAAAACAATAATTTCGGCACACTCAACTGGGCACTTTTCTACTATAAGGTGTCGCTTTTTTCGCTGATATTTTTTAATGTCATCCCCTCTTTTCTATTGACTAGACTTAATTTAAACTTCCGCCACTTCCGGTTTAGCGATGAACGCAACGACAAAGACGTCAGGGATTTTTCACGTTTTTTTCCTCTCCGCAGTACGAGTTCGAGCCCGCCTGCCTACTACCACATTTTATTGTGTTTGCTCAACACACACCTCCAGACACACAGCAACGCCGGCCACCCAGGCAAGTCCATAATATACATCTTACCTGTTTGTTTAAATGTATGTATGTATGCCTAAAACTTTCGACAGTGGCGACCGATTTTCACGAGATCGGTATCGTTTAAGAGATCGACCCTCCAGACGACAAATATCGAAAAATGTGCAAAAATCATTATTCGTTCGCCTTCAACTGGGCACATTTCTATAATGAGGGGTCGCTTTTTTCGTTTATATTTTCGAAAGTCATACCCTTTTTTCGCTTGACTGGCCTTAATTTCCAGTTAGGCAATGGACGCGACTGCAAAGACGTTACGTTTGTTTTTCACGTTCTTTTCCTCCTCCGCGATACAGGTTCACGTCTACATGCTAACTACTATTTTAGTTTATATATAAATACCGCAGTAATTTTTACGTAAATACATACGTGTGTTACGGTATCCAGATTATAAATTATTCGATCGGGAGATCCTATTTATTAAAAAGCAGAATAGAAGGTGATAACATACTACAAACATAAAATTAGCATATAGATACGCTTTTTTAATGTTCGTAATATGTTATCACTTTCTATTATCCTTTTTAATAAAAAAGATCTCCCGAGCGAATAATTTAAAATCTGAAAACCGTTACACACGAACACTCAAAGTAATATATATATATATATATAAATTCGAAAAAAAATGATATCGGTTTTGGACCGTACGTAGAACTAAAATATACCTTCCTGGTTTTTTGGCTTTGATCTAAGGGTAGTATTTGTTTTGTCTAAATGTGGTTTAATTATATTGTGGGGGTCCCGTTCGCGCTGGGTATCAATAAAAAATATATATTCTATAAGTATATTGGAGATAAACCGTAATAATCAGATATAATCTGACACTACATTAACCAGATTATTAGATAAATATTTTTTACAGTTTTAACAAAAGCGTTACAATAATATCGCGGGATCTTCATTCACGCTGAAGGTCCACATAATGCCCTGCAGCAATGTATTACATATGAAAGAAGCAGTTGTAGAATTTCCACAGGACGCACTAGTTTTTTTAAATCTTCAACTGTTTTAGCACTTAGTGGTTTACTTATTATGATCAGGGTCTTATTAGCACAACGTCTCGGTTGAGAACATACTTCTTTTCCAACTAAGTAAAAAAAAGGGTTGACTCTGTATTACAAGAATTCGCTCTCCATTATAAGAATTACAAAGGGAGGCAACTTCACAAAAACAAAAAAAAATCTTTTTTTGTTGTTTTTGGAGTTGCCCCCCTTTTAAAAAATACGCATGGTTATGGATCCTTTGTTTCGTAAAACACATTATTTTTTTCACTAAAATTAACAATTAGTATAGATATCCCGAAAAATTGAGTCACAGAAAAACTTAACAAATATCATAGTGACCCCTGATGATCAAACCTTCTTTATAATCTACGGATCCACCCTCAAACAAACGGTTCCAATTCTTATAATGCAGAGCTAACCCTCTTTATCCTTAGTAGGAAAAGAAGCATGTTCTCAACACCCGATGAAGGTCGCAGGTTACAGCGACCAAAACGTTGTGCTAATAACACCAAAGATAAGAATTACTCAACATAACACAAGCATCCACATCTCATCTCAAAAATTCAGAATTATATCATGATCAGGTTTCAATTTTAAAATTTAACCAGAAATATCATCACTGAATCCTAAGTTACGCTATGTAGGGAATGTTACTTAATAAAATAAAAAAAAGGTCATTGCAGTATTCGCGAAATGGATGGGACTAGATTTTAAATCAGTTGAATCATTCCGATTGGTATTTATTACCCCACCCGGACACTTCTTTTGATTGTTATTGCCTTTGGTATGTAATTTTTGATCTTGTCAAATACTGATTCAGTCTTGATTCTTTCATCATCCACGCATTCGCTTTCCTTTTTCCTCCTTTGAAGGCTTAACAATTACCAAATATGATTACATACAATAGCGTCCGACGCCATCTTGCTTTTTTGCGGGTGGGAAGGGAGGGATTTTTATCGGGCGTAACAATCCTACGTTCATGAAAGGAAATACGAAATCAACTGATAACGAATAATTTCTACGTTTGTTGCGCGAAACGATGATCCTTCTCATTTTGGAACAATGCGTCGCTTATCTCTGTAGAAGGTCAGTATGTCCATCTGTTTGTCTGTATCACTTTAATTTGAAATAGCATTCTCGTCGCTAAAAACGCGCATCTTGGTTTTTATGCTGCCGTTGTTCTGCTGTGGAGGGGAGGAGTGTCTGCTTACTTTCGTCAATGTTCACGTTACGGCACATTAGGCCTGTTTTGGGGGAAAGGGTATGAAATAAAAGCAGAACGTACGAGTTGTTTTATGTCTTCTTCACATGTCTTGGCGTGTCCTCAAGTGGTGTGTCCCTACGTCGGCTCCCGAAACAAAAGCTCTCTCATAACAAAAATCGCAAGTCTCATTTCTTTGGACAATTGAAACTTTATTCGTTTCGCGGTCGAAGTCGCACCCCAGTTCTCTGCCTATCCATTCATCTACCATACATCGCTACCTCTCGCCGCTTCCACGAGAAGTCTTCATCTTCTCAGAATAACTGACGACTGTGTCTATCGGACTCGAACTCTCTACTTTAAACTCGAGCTGAACTCTAACCGTCTAAGTTCCTCCTTTTTATATTTGGAGATGGGTCGTCGGCTTAACCTTTTGACTCCTATCATACTCAAAGACATACCGCACTAATCGCGTTATTCATGTAATGGACTCCATAACAATTTTTATTGAGCATAATTTCTTTCATTCATTTCAAACAAATCAGATGATTATTATTGGCATTTTTTAAAAAATTTTCTACCCAAAACAAGTGACGTTTCTATTTCGAACGTAATGGCCTACTATTTATGATCGTGTCTAACATAGGGTTGTGGTAAGTCTAGCAGAAACTATTAGATTAGAAGGTTTTCAGGGACTAGAGTCTAGGGACTTCAACATTGAATGGGTGGGATTTTGCTGTTTGTTGGGTTAGTGATGTTGAGTGAGCGCAAGTATTATAAGTTTATCAGAGCACATCCGTTTCCTCGATATCTTTTAACTTACAGCTCTTTACAGAAACACATTGAGTACTTCTGGGAGATATCACGTGGAGGTTGTCAACATGCTTCTGTAAAAATGTTTCGTGGAATGAACTGCATTCGAACATGGAATCCTCATGTTTACAGTCTGTTTCGTTACCCACATAGCTACCGCAACTCCCCTGTTTTTTTTTTCGCGTCTCTCATGTTTTAATTAAAATAGTATTAGTTGTCAATTCCGGGATATTTTTCGTTTCATGCCTTCTTTTTTTTCAATCATCATCATCATCATCATCAATAACAAACTAGGAATTCTGACAAAGATCATCAACAGTGATTGCTCACTGATAATAACCGGTAGTAATCTTGGATCCTGAGCTGCATCTACAACAGAGCACGGACGCGTGTATGCAAATGCATACGAAATGTGGAATGACGTCATCATTGTAAAAAAGACTATAAGAAAACGTTTGCACAGACAGACGATGACGTTCCAGAGCACATTCGAAACGATGTTTGGCAGGACAGAGGTCAGAGAGAATGACAAGATCAGTTAGAGACATGATTGACGTCGCGACCGTAACGAGAAGTCACACATGGCGGGAAAATAAGGAAATCAGTGTCGTTGTTACAAAATAGAAGATATCGAGTTATTACCTGTCCTGTGTTCCTTGCGACGTAGACTACATACAACGTGTGGGTTTCGTGTGTAACGTGGGTATTGTTACGCAACAAGTTTCCTCAGTTTTCCAGGGCCCTCAGCCTCTTACAATAATCATTGCAAATTAATTTAACAAGACAGCAGTTTATCATTGATTAATTGACGGCAAAAAAAATTATGTTTTTCTGAAATTTTGGTGGCTATAACTTTCTCCAAACTTCTATTCTATCTCAAGTGGGGGTCTGGTAAGTGTCCTTCTTCCTCTATTTTTCCACTTTCCATTGACGCTCGTGGCCGCTGCCGTCATCGTGGTCGTCGTCGTCATCATAATTATCCTCATCATCAGCATGATTGTCGCCGTCGACTTCATCATCATCATTTTTCCACTTTCCATTGACGCTCGTGGCCATTTTTTTGCTGCTATAGTCGTCGTCGTCGTCATCATCATCATCACCATGATCAGTATCACCATCATAATTGTTGTCGCCATCATTATTATAATTGTAATTATCATCATCATCATGACCGCTGCCGTCATCGTGGTCGTCGTCGTCATCATAATTATCCTCATCATCAGCATGATTGTCGCCGTCGACTTCATCATCATCAGTATCGTCGTCGTCATTATCGTCATCATCATCATCAGCAGCAGCAGCAGAAGCAGCAGCAGAAGCAGCAGCAGAAGCAGAACCAGCATTGTCGTCGTTGCTTTCATCATCCCAACTAGATTTGATGATGTTATCTGTGATTCGCTGCCTTTGATGAATAGGGTTGGACGTTTTTATAGGGTGAGTGACGTGCGGAAAAGCAGGGGAGGCGCTGTTGATTAAACAGACCCACCCGTAAAACCCGTCCGCTCAGCATCGATAAACGAACAAACGAACAGAATTTGTTTTGTCCCTCGCCAAATACGGAATGTTCGTGTTTGTTTACAATAACCCCGCCATGAAACACACGCCTTATCTGCTAGCCAATAAAGTAAAAAAAAAAAAAGAAAAAAGAAGAAAAATACTTGCCTATCCGGGCAGTAATTAATCCAGCTGTATCCTTATTTACAGAAAGGCAAAGAAACAATTTTCATTTCACACTAGCAGGGAGATCCGACGTTCCCTGTGATTTAATAACGATCAACGGATTTTTCACAATCATATATTTTTATTGTTATCGAAATCGATATAATCACGCATTTTTCAATCTAATCGATCAATTGCCTGCTCTGGGTGAGGACCCAACGCGGTGCACTGGAATGAAGCTTCACACGCCTCCCCGCCGGGATTTAATCCACAATAGATTATATTCTATAATGCACTGTAGAGAACCTACTGTTGATTTTATCTATCTGCTTGTGTGGTGATAAAACTTCTCAAATGCATTTGTGTGTTAGTCTGTGTAAGATGTTAATTTTAGTCAAAATCGACTGTTCCATTTTTCGCCGGAGTATTTCAATTATTTTTTAAGACACTCCGATACAAAACCTACCTAAGAATACTGCCAGATAGATAAATTACATTTGTAAGAAATTGGCCCATACATTTCGGCGTCCATAGAGAACGAACTCACACACAGACCTACACAGCGTTTAATATATATAATATTCTATTACTTTTGTAATTTTAGGGAAACAATATCGTGGCGACATTTCAATATATTGAGAAAAATTACACTTTTATGAATTTTAAAAAAAATGCAATAAAAACGAAAGTTCGAATGCTTTGTTTTTCATATTCAAAGTTGATGAATTTGTTGCTTCATAAGCATAACATTAAAAATGAATTCCTTATTACAAACATGTTCTCTAATGATGAAACGGAAAAGTGGATCGTAACTCGATTAATTAAAACAGTTAAATACTACCGAATAATTTGCAAGTGTAATTTTATAATTTTATGAGAATAATAGAAACAGTATTCTGATGAAGAGAGAGAAAAAAAAGGAACAAACCAAGTTACGTGTTCATCAACGTTTCGTCTTTACGGCGATTATTATTCCTCTGGATTAATGAAATTAAGAAAACAAAACGCCGAACAAATATCTGAAAATATTTTTTGATGTAATGAAATATATGACCCTCTTCCATTTCAGAAACGAAAAACTCGTTGGAAAATCAAAAGTGGGATGGGCATTAATTACATCAAAAATATATTTTCAAATATTTGAACTGGTTTACTTAATTTCCTTCATCTCGCAATTAAAACGAAATGCTGATAAACGTATAATTGTTTTGTCCCTTTTTTTATCTCTGTCTCTGTCCCTCTCTCACTACCTCTCTCTCTCTCTCTCTCTCTATATATATATATATATATATATATAATGTGTGTGTGTGTGTGTGTGTTTTAGTGATGGTTCGATTTAATATTTTTCTTCGATTCTGAACCCATTACCGATCTGGACTAAATTCTTTATTGCGATACAATTACTGTCTGCGGTTCTGATTCTTCATAAATCTCTACATATTTTACTATGATGTTTATTTTTTAATTTTTCTGATTACCGTACAAACACATGTTAAATATGCAAGTATTTTCTCAAACATAATAATACACTTGTGAGTGATGATTCTGGTTTTCATGCTAGTTTAAACGGCACAATCACGTTGATACACCGGTTCTCGCCAGATTACCGAAGTTAACCCACGTGGAGCCTGGCCATTACAATAGGTGACCATTTATGAAGGCGAGGCGCTGTATGTACAATGAGGTAAAATACCAGGTTTAGAAACTGGAGCGGTCTATCCTTCTGTCGACATAGGACTCTATTAAGCCGTGGTAGGCACTCCATCTAGTGATGCCATTACGATAAAAAAAAATATTCTTGATAGCCCTGGCGAAGCATCAAGTATTCAGCTCCTGACAATATTTGAATTACACTACAAATGTGTGTAGTGAGTTCAATCGATACCTCAAAAAGTTTCGATTTGTCTGATTCCCGATATTGATTTCCAACACAAATATAAATGTGTGCGTAAAGACTATATAATGTAGCAACTTACATGTATGTGACAGCAGCGGCATTTCAACATATGCAAATGACCAAGCCATGGCGCAAGTGTGACGTCAAGCGGGATCGAAATATAAAAAAGGGAAAGAAAAAAGAGAGGTGTAAAAAGCACATATTAACGCGAGAGATTTATTTTAACCACGTTTAAACAAGATGCAGGACTCATTTTCCTCCTAATTTTTTACAATATTTTAAGACGACTGTATACAGTTAAAGACAAATAAACTGTCAATTACCCTTCGAGTGGAAACTTCAGAATGCTATAATATTGTCGCTGACTTGGGAAATACGTGTAGGCGGCTTGATGTGGGAACGACCGTTAATATATGCATTTCTTTCAACTAAAAAAAATCGAAATCGTTTCCTTTGTTTCTTTGCGAGACTTTCATACAAAACGTCAGGTCTGTGTTTAAATGTAACGTGTAGTAATATAACGTGTATAAATGTAACGATCCCCTTATTAGAGATGAAGGATATGTTTCTGTTTCTTTATGGCAAATAACATCATTCTCTTTCTCATCATCATCCTCTAGAGAATCTTCAGCAGCAACTCAACAGCAACAACGAAAAAACAGCAACAAATGTATTTTCTAAAAAAAGAATGCATCTCTTTAATTATCAAATCTTAACATTAAAATAACTAGTGACAAATTTAAATTAGATATAAATTTAATAATGTATTTAAAAAAGCACGAAATATTATCTATGTAATTAATATTGTACATACGGGATGGTAAGTAAAAATGAGCCGGTTTTCTGGATATTGTTTTGTTTTAACCCAACGGGTTTAAGAAGATATCAGTGAACAACACTTCCTACCTGGTGTTGTCCAGGATGCAGATAAATGATTACAGTTTTTAACTTTAACACAGTGTTTGAAATTATGTGTATGATGTTTGCCTTTAAAAGCGTCAACGTGCGTGTATCCATCAGTGTGTTTTATTCTGACTTCGAATGTATAACTTGGTACGAAATGCAGAAATTGCTATGTCGTTATTAAGATCAAGCGCTATTTCCTTTGCAATTCTGACTTTGGAGTAAAAAATAAAGATTGCTCTGTTATAATGTCTATGACCAATCGTTATTTCGTTTCTGAATATTGGAGATGAGGGTTGGTTATTCTTATTTTTTGAATTCATAGGAGTACTGTTCTCATCTGGAGGGTGATTTTCACAACGTTTCGGTCGATGTAACATCCGACTTTCTTCATCCGACTTTCTTCAGGTGTATCTCGTTGAACTCAGGAATTTTTCTGTCGAACTTGAGAATTTGGACGGAATTTCGAGCGGAACTCTTTATTTACTTCACGAGGGTAGCGTTCTCTCCTTTCGTCAGCCATGACTGGATAGAGGTCCTAAGTAATTCGCAATTGGAATTTTCAGTTGCGCGCACTGAGGATTGAATACTAAAACTCATTGTGTGTGTGTGTTTTTTTTTGTTTTGTTTTTTTGTTTTCTTCAATTTTCATTGGTTCTTGTGAAAACAGACACAACAGCACGCTTTCCTGCAAGGAAATCTGGATTCTTTATGATGATTGACAATCAAGTGTTCTGAGGCGCACATAATAATGACACTTTCTCAAACCAATTTTTCACGCACAAACGACTATCCTTACCATATTATGGTTCTTTCTACAAATCCAATATGCAATCTTCGTGCCAAGTCTGAATGCCATAACAGTTTTATAGCCGTGCCCTAAAATGTTATCACTCAAAAGTTGCGCTTCTTTTGACCAGAAATATTGTGAGATTCGGTAAAACTTCATACCTTGTAAAACGGAAGCAGCTAATCTCTCATTGATTTCTATTCAACTACGACACGTATGCAGTATAAGGCCCGTACTAACGACGCAATCTTCCGGGCGGTCTATGCGGGGTGGACCAATAATATTGTCAACCTAAAACTTTTATTGAAAAAATCAATTCAGGTAACTTGATTATGTAATAGAGCTGATATCTATTCAATGTAGTTGCCTTCAGCCTCGATCAGCGCCTCGATACGGGTCCGGAACTGGGAGCATGCTTTTTCCACAAGCGCAGGAGGGTGTTGTAGGATATAATGTTGGTAATGTTCTCGACGTATGACGTGAGAGGATGGTATGAAGTCGTAGAACTTCTGAAGTCAAGCGGTGGTCTCTTTCATCTTGTGGGCCGGCGCCGAGTTATGCTGTCACACCCAGGATCTGCCGGCAGACAACTGATTGCACCAAGTGATCAGCACACTCTTTAGCACATCAAGGTACACTTTAGTGTTGACTTTCGAGCCGACTTTAAAAATGTGAGGTTGCATGATGTGGCCTTCAATTAAAATCCTAACCCTAACCATAACTTTGGCCGGAAACTTTGGTTTCATTACGCTGGGCACGTCCCTGTTATTCCGTGGCAAGCCAGCATTGCATTTTGATGTTACTGGCAATGCTATTGTTGCCATAACTTGGATCGGTAGGGAGCATGTTGTATAGGGGCGCATCTCCGATCTCGCTCGCTGAACATTGTGTTACTTTTTAAAAAATAGAAGGCTCTTATCGCCCTTAGAATTTATACACAACTGGCCAACTAATAGATGGTCTGCAACAAAAAGAGGAAACAGGTTTTCATCAAACGGAAATGGAATGATTTCGTTTTTTCAATTGTATCATTCCACCCTGTACCAAATACCGAAAGTTGCCGAAATGCTGAGCGCTTTTACTATACTATAAAAATAAAGACAACATTTATTTGTTATCGTTCGTTTATTATGAAAACATTCTTAATATTTAAAAATTTATCTTGATTTTATAGGAGAAAATGATTTCAAGGATCTGACAAAAATACATTTTTTTTAAAAGAAATCTTATTTGCTATCAATTGTCTCTTTTATTAAAAAAATATCTATTCATGAAACTTACAATAAGTGTTTGTTTCTTCTTGATTTGTATTTGAATTGTCTTAGTTTCGTAAAATTTTCAATAATTATTCAAAATGTTTTGGAGTTTTTCATTGAATTAGCTAAGTACTGACAGTAATAAAATATTTTTTATGGAAAAAAATTGTCCAGAATTTGCGCGAAAAAAAATCCCACACCCTACCTTCGGCACCTTTTTGCACCTTTCTGTGTTTTCCGTAAACTGTCCGGACGATTCCGGTGATTAAACAGTCCCTAAACTGCGTAAGAGCTTGAACTAATATATTCTTCGCCAGGAGACAAAACTTTTATTATTTTTAAGGATGCTCATTTAAATGGGCAAATTATCGCAAAAAAAGACCTAAGATAGAAATATATTTAGATATTATTGTGGAAAATAAGGTTTTAATCTGAAATTATTCCATAGGAATTTAGAATTAAGATAATGGAAAATTTGATTATAGTCAAGGTTGTCTGCATTTTTGGACATCCGGTTTGTGTTACGGGGGGACTGTGGCAACCAAAATATGTTCCCTTTTCATTAATTATTATCTTTCTTAAGTTTAAATCGTTCTACTATATTAAGAATCGCTTTCTTGTCCGTTTAAAGATATCCATTATCCAAACAAATAGGCAGCAGAACACGGAATTCAAAAAGGACAGATAAGCATAACTATAAGCCAAAATTACATCGGAATTTAAGAGTAGAAGTAGAACCACGTGTACTGAAAGCTACGTTATAGGAGGAAATCTCGAGTTACACGTAGCAAGCAAGAAAAGTATATTTCTTTTAATAGGTGAACTGATTAAGTTCAGTCGTCTTTTACAAACTCCGTCACAGAGGAAGGCATACTACGAAAAGAGTATGTGTAGCACCGCAGTTTTGGATTGCATTATGATATCAAATTTTGTTCTATTGGAAATTAAAAATTCCGCAAGAACGATCTAGTCCACATTTTTGTTTGTCCATTTGCGATGTAACGGCTACGTTACATTAGTATTATTTTGAATGACATGAATTTGCCTTTTATCATAAAAGGGTCAATATGAAAAAAAGAAAAAGTAAAACTTACCACTGAACAATGCAGTCGAGGAAAAATGCAGTCGCCAATAAAGACTTTTAAAAAACTCGGTCTAGAATGGAAAACTGAAAAAAGATATTGCAACATACAGTGAGCACATTTTTCGCTTTTGTTTTCTTCTTGTTTGCTCGGTTTCAAACTTTCTTCTGTACTTGTCAGTCATATGTTTAAGACAAATGTTCCAGTATTATTGTCGGTCATGCATTAACATATGTAATAGTGTTTCATACTCACTTTAACGTAGCAGATAGCGTGTCTTGTTTAAGAGAGAAATTTGGAATAAACCATTTGGATTTTACCCTATTTTTATAGTCTTATGTTAAGACTTTTTTGTAGTATCTGTGATTTTATTGTTTCGGACGACTAAAGTTTTAAAATTTGAAAAAATAACATAGCTGAGGGGTTTGAAGGACTGGAATAATTTTTTAAATAATCATAACGAGTGCAAATGTAAAAAATATGTACTAAAATAAGTACTAATAAAAAAAGTAAGTACTAACAAAAAATAAAAATGAATTTGACTTGTATCAAATTTGTATAAAGACACTATTTTTGTTCTAAGCTTCTGGGTCGTTTATAAAGGATTATTAATTCTGCCATTTATTTTTGTACTTTATTTGTTTTTAACAAGAAACTAAAAATTATACACTCATTTTAAGCACGGTCAATACTTAGCAACTTATGAATAATTTTGTTTTACGTGCGCGTGTCTGGTGTTTCCCCTTATCAGTATTTTGCTACGTCGATTCAGATAAGACTGAAATATTAAAATGTTTAGTTATTTTAATGAAGAAATAAATGCAACACTGTATGACGGTCAGGTAGAACACTTGACATGGAGGACATTTTTCTTTGAAACTGAAATTCTTTATGACGATGAGACGCAGCGCCTTGCATTTCCACCGTGGTAGATGGTAGAAAGATAAATATTTGAGATGATTACAGCGATCGGTTATACGGATGAAGAAAGTAAATAACGATTTTTTCTGGGGAGAGTCCGAAAGTTTTTCACAGAATTCGGACAACGGATCGAATTTCCAGGATATGCAGGTAATCTAGCCATCAGAAATTAGTGGCGGAACTTTTGATGGGTCAGTTTACGAATATAGAAGGTTAGAGGATAGCGAAAATTAGAGAGCAGTGAATGAAATAACATGTGCGAATTAGATAGCAGATTTGTCGATGCTTGATGATAAGGTTAAACTCTACTGTGACACGAAAAGAGGAAAATGCAATAAATGTCGTATAATGTTGATATCCGATTAAGGCACAGATAATGCCTCTGACACGTTGGGCCAGGTGTCAACCGTAAATTGTCTTAAATAATCTCGTCAAAAGTGACTGAGCATTTAAGAGAGAAATTAGACCGAAATTGTCTTGAATGATCCCGCCAAAAATGAGCAGAGCCGTTAAAAGACAAAAGGGGCCGTGACTAAACAAAGGGTTAGATTAACTAGTGTTTTCTTAAATAATCTCGTTGAAAGTAACTGAGTAATTATGAGACAAATATGCCATAGGACAAGGGACAATGTTATAACAAGTTTAATCAAAATTTCAAAGATGACGTTTTAGCCAAAAGAAAACGATTTGGCCAGTTGGCGTAAAAATCTATCAAGGAGCAAGGATAGATATAAATATTATGACTGATAAGATATTGAGAGGAAATCAGGAGTCGATGTAAGAAAATAGGAAAAATAGCTGCACGAAAACATTCACACGAAAAAAAAATGTATGTATAAATGCATCTTGAAACATAATTAACAGTGTAACATATGTGTTAGGAAGAATGTCACGAAAAAAAAACTGATTTTATTTCTAAAAATAAAAACATCCCGTTTCAGTTTGGTGAATTTTCAGACTCAGGACCATCAAAGATCAGCGTAATTTTTGAAAATACAAAACATACGTGCATTCTTGCTATCTTAACAGTTCACTGAGTTTTCTTCCTTTTTCAACACATTAAAACGTTGCCTTTAAATATTTAGAATTACTTTTACAAATGAAAAAAGAAGAATAAAAAAGGAATTCTGACGGAAAATGTATAAAACCGAAATATTGAGCAGACTATATACTTAGAAATGTTCATTTCGATTTAATTAGTCATGCTTTATTGTGTGAATATTTAGTGTTCTTTTCTTGCGTTATTTTATTGCCTCCGGCAGGTTTAATTAACTGATTGTAAATGTGTATTATAGTGCGTATCAGCACGTGGAAAGTATCGATAGCATCGAAAGATGGCCGGCATACAAAGAGATTAGCAGCATATTAAAATTGGGAAGTGTGCGCGAGAAGAGAAAGGAAAGAAATGGGAGAAAATGCACCACATGATTGGATAGAAAAATCGACATCGAGGAGAATGGACGTGTAAGGACGTAGGTGAGGAAAGCCGGCGTGAGGGCAGGGAAAAAGGCGTGAAAGAAAATGAACGTGTAAATAACGATGAGCGTAGTGGGCCACTTGTGATCGACATACTGTCGGAGGAAGGAGAAACGCGTGACTGGTAAAATGGGCATTTAGCAGCGAGGGATATTGTTCTTAAGTGGTATCGAAAATACCAGTAATAAATGCATTTGTTAAAAGGGAAAACTGTCGACCTGATTTTTATTTATTTCTTTATACTAGATGCGT
>NC_136519.1:49947703-50130203 GCF_053919585.1 Euprymna scolopes | reverse complement strand
TATATATATATATATATATATATATATATATATATATATATATATATATATATATAAACAACATAACTTAAATTCCTGGTGTTTCCCTGCCGAACTTTAAAAAAACACTCCCGTCTAGATAAAGCCCCTCTGTATCCGTGCTTAAATCTGAACGCAAATTTCATGAATAGATTCTTTCTAGTTTTTTAAATAATATGACGTTCGCCTAAAATGACTCCCTAAGAGAGTAAAACTAATGAAAAAAAATGCTAGAAGGTATGTTGGATGTGTTCTAATAGTGTTCCGATCTCAGGGATAGATTAGAAGGCTTTTAAACTGACGGTTATACGTCCATTAGGGTCGATAATTGTTTTCGGAAAGAGAAAATAAAAATATCTAGAAATTGATACTTTGAAAATTAAATTGGAAAAATATTGAAAAGAGTTGAAAGCATTTAAGCTGATACTTTTGGGAATGTAATTGAAAAGACCGCTGAAAAGAATTCCAATGCATTTACACTGATACGTTTTGAAAATTAATTGAAACGAATGCTGAAAAAAAATTTGAAAGTCTTTAAACTAATAGTTTCAAAAATTAAATTGAAAAGAATGTTAAAAAGAATGAGAAGCTTTTATACTGATACTTTCGAAAATTACATTGAAAGGAAAGTTTGACAGAGTTTGAAAACATTTAAACTGATACGTTTTGAAAATCCAATTGAAATATGTTGAGGAATAGAAATATTTTTGAACTTAAAAATAAAGAGCCGAGAAAAATGAGTTTTACATATAGACGTAGAGAGGTAGATAATTTACACTGATCCTTACAGGAAAAGAAACCGCCGGTGCAGGCATTGTTCTGATTTTTATAGTGCACCCAAAGAAAGATAATACTCTCATTTTTTTTTTTTTTAGATGTTTTTGTAATCAAGAACTTCGCTTGAGTTGTGTCCAAACGTAAATATGCTAAACACATAGGTTGGATTTGAAACCGGGATGTTAATTGAATTTTATATCGCATATGAATAGACTGTCGCTGAGGTAATTAAAGAATAAATGAAAGCGAAATGACAGCTAAGTAAAGCTAGAAAGAAATACATCAATTAGCCGATCATTCGGAAAAGTCAAACCGCTGCTACCGATGGTAATTGAATTTTATATAACAGATGAATGTAACAATAGAAAGATTTTATGATTTTGCACTCAAAACGTAATCAATACAAGCCGTGATGTGTATGTTTCTAAAAAGCAAAAAAGAAAAAGAAGAAAAGGAAAAGAGAAGGTAGCCAAAACTAAAAAGAACGGAAGTAATAACAATGTCGTGAGCTGCGATGAGCGAACAGCGCAATAAACCGCTGCACCAAGCGGCTACGGAAATCAGCTTTTCATTTGACCCAGTCTTTCAAACATAACGATAACTTGCAAGTAGAATTGTTGTCAGGAATTCGCGGCAGGATAACCCAACATTGTCCAGATTACGACAATTCATTTATATATTTTATTTTATTTATTTATTTTCCGAATTCCGCTGTGTTTTGAACTTAGTTTGCTGAATCTTCGATGATCTTTGGAAAGGAATTAATTACGTAACAGTGAGTGGACAGTTTTCTGTAGCCCCCCCCCCTTAGGAAAAGTTATTTGATAAGAAATTTTGAACTCTGGATGTGGACCAAAGTCCTCGATGATATCCCCCTTCTCCTGGAAAATAGTAAACCATTATTGGTTGAGAGATGTTAGACCTGTAGTCTGGAGACGTGTCGATCAAAGACACGAATTGCCAAAAATGTTAAAGAAAATGTATAGAGTATTCCTGAGAGAATATCAGACTAGGATAGAAGGTAATCGTGTCAGGGTGTTAAGGGTCAACTTCCTTAAGGCGTGGAAAGTTGGATAAGCATAATAACGGTTTTGATTCCGATGTTAGTGGCGTCGATGTGATGTGTGAGAAAGCGAGTAAGAAGGCATGGCAGTAAAAAAGAAAGTCACAAGGTTGCCTTCATCGATGGCGGGGGATTGCTCTTGTCAAGGCATATCTGAAGCCGAGATAACCACAAACAGAGCAGATGTAGATTTCAATGCCGCCTATATGGAAGCAGGCACCCTTCGCACCAATGACCCGGAGGTGACCTAGTGAAACAAATAAAATTGACTCTGATATTTAAACGATTTATTTTATAGGAGAATAAACCAAGAGATTCCCTTAGAAGTGTCAACGCTTAAAGGTAAAACAATAAAAAGAAAAGGAGAATTATCGTCCCTACATAGGTTAATTGCATATTTTTTTAAATTTTGTTTTATTGCTTTGTTTTGGGTTTTTGTTTTTTGTTTTTTGTTTTTTTTTACCAAAAAAATCAATTGGAAGAATAGCCTTAAAAAGAGAGAGAAAAAAAGCGTTAAACTCCAGAAAAGACCATGTCTAAGAGGAGGTAATTAAAAAAAAAATACTAATAAACTAGTTGCATATTTTGTTTTTTTGCAGGGACATGAACTGGACAACTGTATTATGAGAACTTATTGACGAACTATTATTGAACTGCACGCAACTCCAGGTCAAACTAAGCAATTGTCCAAGGAGAGATGGCATAAAAAACTAAGTAGAAAACGAATAATTGCCCTTGATTAGAACTGAACTTTCGCTTTCATGATGAACTATACAAGTACATATATAAATCCTTCTTGCATGGATATATAACTTTTGAATGCTAAGTGCATGTTGCACGTATTTTGATTCTTTTGCGGGTGGACTAGTAAATAAATAAACTGTACAAAACAGCTTACGTTGCTGAGCGATGAAGTATCGTTGGACATTGTCTGCCAGTGATTAAAGAAGCTACGAGACTGATTATGGATTGGTAAGGGAAGGTCAAGAAGCTTGTGGATAGGCTAGACTTAACCATTTCATATGGAAGCTGGGTGAGCTAAAGGAGTGAATGTTAGCCGACCACTTGTGATCGTTTAAAATTACATCAGTAACAATTGAATTAGAGCTGAATATGAGCTTTTGTTATTATGTTAATAATCTCGGAGACTAACCGGTGGCCTTGCTGGGCCAAATTGTTGGTTGGATATGACAACTACAAAAGAAAAATTAACTTTGGGAACTTTAATAATAACAAAGTTTCGTGATGAGAACCGTTGCATGGTGCCGAATAGTATTGTTTTGTCTGGGATATACCTTTATGGTCAAGGTTTTCATAATTTTGCATGTATGGGAAATTTGTGTGGAAAATTACTTAATCAATATGCACAAATTATTTGGCGAATTAAGCCAATCAGGACGAATCCTAGTTTAACGTAATGAAGATGAATTGGCTGGATGAGAAACTCCTCAATCCCCACATCTTCCATCTAAAAAGATTCGCAGGGCGTGTTTTTGCCAGTCGAGAGTAGAAAAGTCCATAGAAGTTGAGAATAGAAGCTGTCCACTCTACCACCCAGTTCACTGACCGTCAGATAACGCGAGATGATATCTCATATTCTGTGGCCTGTATTCGTGTCTATGTGTACACAATAAGGACCATGTTTTTAAAGGTGGCTTTTGTGTGTGGTTGAGGATTTGTTGAAAGCGTCTCATCTCTATTCTTCTCTCTAGATAAACCGGAAGGACCCAGCTTTATAATATGGCTTTTGTATGAGTGGCTGAGGATTTTTCAAAAGTATATTTTATCTTTGACCTGTATTATTCGCTACATGCCCGCAGCTATGGTCCACGACATGCACGTATACAGTCTGGTTTTAAACTGAAGTGATGTTTCTGTACTAACATATTTTTTTAGTTTCCGACTGCTACAGTTGTCGTATCAGTCTTCACAGACTAAACCATTATAAATACTTATTTGGCAATATTTCTGATATCTGTTTCATCGTTATTGACATGCATAGGTATATTCTTTGTATCGGCTGCTTTAGTCTTCGATCTTCTCATATAAGGGTTTTATTTATTATTGCGACTGTTGTAATTATTTTATCATAATGATATTGGATATGATCATAAAGAGAAATTAATCAGGTATAAGAACTGGTGTATAAAATATATAAAATATGCTGACTCTTTTTTAATATTTCAATCATAGTTTATGGCTTGAAATAATAAAAGTGGCATTGATTCTGACTGGTGTATTACTACCGTTCTTTACCTGGCATTGATTTACAATTCAAAGCGGTTTGTATTACTGTACACATAGATTCGAAAAAGTTGTCAAAAAACAAATATATGACGGATAAATGTTATCAAAGGCAAGATAAGTTACTTTTCTACCAAACTGGATATATTTTTCGTGTTTTTATTCAATGTAATATGTTTATTCAGCTCGAAAAACATACAGTGTTTAGCGATGTATTGGAACATTCAAGATTGTGTTTTTAATAGTATTTTGTATAGTTTTTTATTTATAACACCTTTTTCCATACTTACGGTGTTAAAGAAGGTGTGAGACGCCATCTTGAATTTTCGAATACATCGGTAAACACTGTATGTTTTTCGAGCTGAATAAATATGTTACATTGAATAAAAACACAAAAAATATATCCAGTTTGGCAGAAAAGTAACTTATCTTGCCTTTGATGACATTTATTTGTTATATATTTGTTTTTTGACAACTTTTTCGAATCTATGTGTACAGTAATACAAACCCTTCAAAGCTTGTTGAACTAGATTAATGCATCATTTTTGCTTCGTAAAACTACATTTTATATTCGCAATTGTATATTTTTTTCTATTACAATGATGGTTTGACATTCAAGATCTATCTATTAATATAGTAGGTTGTTTGCTATTTTGTGTGTGTGTGTGTGTGTGTGTGTGTGTGTGTGTGTGTGTGTGTGTGTGTGTGTGTGTGTGTGTGTGTGTGTGTGTGACGCCTACATCCGAATGACTATCGTTTAATTGTTTTGGACTTCTATTTCTTGTAATAAATAATTTTCCCTATAATTGATCATAAGTTTTGGTTTCTAATTAGAAGGTTTAATCCATAGAAATTCTGAATACTTATTTGGATCTGATTGGATGGAGCGTGGGACAAAACACTAAAAAGAAAATTGCTAGAAGATGAAAGATACAACAGACGTCCAAAACTTAAAAAAAAAAAAAAAGAAAAATGTCTTCGGCCAAGTCGCGAAAGGCCAAACAGATAGCAAAAACAATACATTCCGTGTTCCATATCGATTAAAACTAGTTTTCTGCTACCGAGAAACCAGCTAGCTTTAAAGTTATGACACTTCCTTTACCCAATCCAGTCCTGAGTTGCCATGCAATTACGAGCAGTCTTCCCACGCGTATGAAAAGGTCAATTATACTGCAACATGTATCGTATCAACCTAATTAATTAACTATTAATGCTTACACTATGCCTTCTAGTATTTTTTTTATTCTTGTAATTATTCTCATTCTTTTTGCTTTTCTACTTCTTCATCTTTTTCGTCATCTTGTTCTTCATCTTGTTCTTCATCTTGTTACTTATTCATATTTCTCTCTTCCCTTTTTAAAATTCTTTTCATTTACTGTTCTCTTCTCCTATCTATACTAGCTTCAGCCTACTGGTATTGCTTCTCGCACTATGCCTTCTTTTTCTTCTACATCTTCGTCCCTGTCCATCTTTAATTCATATTTTTATCAACAGGAGTCTCTTTTTCGTCTCCTATCTCTCTCGCATTTTTGCTTTTTCAATAAGCACAGAACACAAAAACACAAATAAAAGTACATCGAAATAAAAGCCCAATTCCGATTCTCTCCTTCCGCATCTATCGTTTCCCGCTCTCCGATTTCCGCTTCTATCGAGTCTAGAAGATAAATTCTCTGATTGAACGACGAGCATAAAAATTGTGGCCGTTTTCTGAATTATTTGATCTATGTCAGATACCTTGCTTTCCTCAATGGTGCGGCCTAAACTGATGGCAATCACTGGAGAAATGGTTTGAGGCTAGCCTCCACCGATAACCCGGCCTTAAAACAGAAGGAAAATACTGTTACGTTACATATAAGAAAACAAAAATTGGCGTATAAAGATAAAGTAAATGGTTAGAACTCTGGGTTTATCCGCCCAAGGTTTGAAGGCAATGTGTTTTCAGAAATATACTACTGTAACAGAGCGCTGATGCGTGTATGGCAGCCAGCTCTATGCAAATGATTAAGTCATGTGCGAGATGACGTCACGCTAAAGAAAAAGATTATAAAAAGAAAATGGTTTGCTCAGACGTCGGAATTAGAGAGATGATATAGATAGACGTGTGAGCCAAAAACGACAGTTAGAACAAGAAATAGAGCCTTATTCGGAAGAGTACCCGAAAATAAATGTCGTTGTTTCCACGGGAAAATTTTGTCGAGTTATTCCTTGTTTTTTGTTCCTTGCCATGGTATTTATATGTTATCACGTGTGTAAACGGGTTATACGTTCCACTAACGGTTGTATCAGTCTTGTTTTATCTTGTGTACTGGATTACCGTCAAAGTACCAAATATTCCATGGTAAGCTGCCATCTCTAACTCCCATAATGTTCTGTCATCATTAGCGTACTATGCAACTCCAGCGTTGTCCACTCTCGGATATTGTCCTTCTATCTCCTCATTTGTCTGTCCTTCCTTCTTTCTCGTCAGTATAGGTCATGCAGCATTGTCATTGCGAAACATGATGAACATATGAACATGGTTGTACCACTTCATTTTCCTTCTTGTGACCAGATCCTCATTTGACTTTACGACTTTTATGAGTTTGTTTTTCAAATTCTCATTTTGATGTGATATGTGTGTATTTGGAAGCATCGCATATCCATGGTGTTTTCTCTATGTCCAGAGTCATGATTCTGGTTAGTATGACTTGTTGAGGATCTTTCAAAAGCATCTAATCTATGTTCGTTGTACCTTCATGATCCTATCTTTTAATGTAACCTTTGTATGTGGATTTTTAAGAATCATCCGGTGGCCTACATACTTCTCTTTATGTCCACATTGGTTTATTAGATGGCTTTTGTGTGTTGTTGAGAATTTTCCGAAAGCATCTTATGTTCTCTTGCCTGTATTTTTGTATTCTATATCCACTGTTTTATAAGGTGGCTTTTTATGAATGGTTGAGAATATTCGGTAAGCGTGACATCTCTGTGGCCTGTATTCTTGTTTCTATGTCTACAGTAACGACCCTGTTTTGTAAATTGGCTTTGTATAACTGGTTTAGGAATTTCGGAAACGTGTCATCTTCATAGCCTGTATTCTTGTTTCTATGCCCACAGTAAGGACGCTGTTTTGTAAGTTGGCTTCTCTATATATGCCTGGGGATTTTCGGAAAGCCTCCCATATCTGTGGCCTGCATTCTTCTTTCTAGATAAACCGTAATTACCTTGGTTTGAAAGTTGACTTTCGTATGACTTGTTGAGGATTTTCCGAAAGTAACTCGCATCTGTGACCTTTCTAGGTTCACAGTAAGGACTCCGATTCGTAATATGGTCTCTGTATGAAATGTTGAGGATCATTCGAAAACATCTAATCTTTGTGGTCTGTATTCTTTCTACAGCTCTGCAGGTATGGTCCAGGACACACCAATATAACAATTTGAAGATAAACAACGAAAGTGGTTTTAAAGCTGTCAGTTATGTTTCTGTTATACCTTATGGATTTTAGCTTCCCAACTAATATTGTTTTCGTAGCAGTTTACATTAAATACAAATACTTATATAGCACTGTTGTAACAAAGTCGCTGACGCTGACAGACGCAGTTGCATAAAACATGCAAATGACAAAGCCGGCTGCGCAAAGTGTCACAGCAAGAATTAAAGGACACGCGGAGACGGAGAAAGAATAGGTAAAACAGGTGTTCGTAACGAGAGAAGCACTTGTATGAGAACAGTAGGTGACGTGACAGAAAAGCCGAAAACTCACACGTAGCCGAAAAAGGAGAAATGTACTGTTTAAATACTTAGAAAAAAGTGATAGTAGAAATATCAGATTTAAACCTTTTGTTAAAAAAGAAAGTTAGTCAAGCTTTTTTCCTTTCATCTGTTTCCTTGTGACAGTCTCTTATATAGGCAGGTGTGGCACCAAAAAGGCTTATGTTACGTTGTGTGTTGTATAACGACCTACATGATTGAATATAACGACGTACATGTTATATTATGTAAATGTATGTACGTCGTATCGTTTAATTAATCGTCTAGTGTGATTCTAAGATTATGCAACAGTTCTAACACGAAACAACTGACGTGGACGTATCGTAACATTTGTAGACAAACAGTTCTTTTGGCCAGCTGTAAATAACACAACACATACCTGAATTATTTACGAACATTTATTTTCATGATCGGGCCGGCATTTTCAGAGATTACACGTTTTTACATCTTGGCTGCCTGAAATGACGCTGCTCTCCGCGCCAAGGAGACCAACTCTTGAGTCGTCCGTTCCCTCTGATGTTCAGCTATCAACTGTCTATAATCTCCCCAAATCTACATACATCACGAGTCTCATTACGTCTCATTATTACGTGGCTCAGACCAGCAGCTGATGTCGCCAATCTAGTTATTTGTTTATGCAAACCACAATCATATTTACATCGATTTTCTATTTTTAAATTCCTTTTGCGATACTATATCTCAATCATTTTTCCCCAATTAAATTGTTTATTTTTCTAATCATTATAATTAATCACGCGACTCGTCGTCGCTGAATCAATTAATGATAATAATAATAATAATAATAATAATAGTAATAATAATAATGTTTTGACCCTTGACCCTGCTTGTCCCAGTTAACTCAGATACTTCGCTATGATCACATCCCAAAGGGCCATAACATTACATCTTCACAACATGTTGGGTCTTTTTAAATATAACTACAGCGTTAAAAAAGGCGGCACAACGTTAAAATATTTCTGATAGTGGTTATGTTATTATTGACATACGTAGGGCTATTCTTTGTATCAGATTATGTATACTTCAAAAATCTCAGATAAGAGGTGTGTTTACTACTAGCGGGGGTACCCGGCGTTGCCCAGGTGTGTAGAGGTGGTGTGTAAGGGACTTCGGGAGGAAGGTGTTTAAAAACGAGATGTAGTAACTGGGGGAATCAAAACAACTGTGAGCAGCCCGGGTGGAACGAGGCGTTAAAAAGTGGTAGTAGGTAAGCAGGCTCGAGCCCGTAACGTGAAGGAGAAAAAGAAGGTGAAAAAAACGTAACGTCTTAGTTGATCGGCCCATCGAGCAATCGGAAGTCGCGAGCGTTGGAATTAAGGGAAGTCAATCGAAAGGAGACGATGACTTGCGAAAATGTCGACAAAAAAAACGACCCCTTTTTGTAAAAAACCGGCCGAGTTGAATGTGAAGCAATTCATGTATTTGGCCAAATTTTCGATATTTGTCGTCCAAGACGTCGAGCTTCACAATGATATCTGTCTCGTCAGGCTCTGTCACGTGTGTTGAAGGTTTTTCGCAGGCATACAAGCACACACACATTCGCCTTTTATATTATTCTATTGTAATAATTTTGGAATAATGCTATTATTAGGTATGATCACAAAGATTTGAGTGATTATATTTATAGTCAGACGTTATGAAGAATACCTAATCAGGTAGCAAAATCTCTGTATAAAATATATTAAATCTTTTTGAAACGTACATCCTTCACTTCTGGGTCACTAGACAGTAATATATATATGATGATTGCAACGTCTTGTCGGTTCGACGCAGTCGGTTCGACGCTTGAGGGCAACGTATTAAACTACCCACGGTTATGGTCTTTGTTGTGGTTTCATGTTAGGACCAGATCATGCCACCTCATATCTTTGAAGCCGGCTTGGAAGTCAACACTAAAGTGTACCTGGATGTGCTAAAGAGTGTGTTGTGATCCTCTGGTTCAATCAGTGGATCCTATCAGACCCTGAATATGGCAGCAGGTCACGGCGCCGGCTTACCAGTTCAAAGGGACCCAAGCTTGGCTTCAGAAGAAGTGCTACTACTTTGGACCTTTAGCACACTGACCCCCTTCTTCCCCGACCTAAACTCGCTTGACTACTTCATATGATCATACGTTAAGAAAATCACCAACATGACCTCCAACAAAACGAAAGCAAGCCTGATCACCACCATCCGCCGAATAATCACCGAGCTCCCGCCAGCGTTTGTAGAAAAGGCATGCTCCCAGTTCCGAACCTGTATCGAGGCTGTGATTGAGGCTAAAGACGTATACATTGAGTAGATGCCAGCTCTACAACATAATCCAGTTACTTGAATTGATTTTCTCGATGAAAGTTTTAAAATAAAGCTGTAGTTTTTTTTGGGGGGGGATTCATTATTGATATGATTCTCTACTGCTCCAGGCTTGCTTGGCCAAAAAACGTGGTGAGACGACAACAACTACGGAGGCGGTAATTGCTGATGATGCAGTTAGTAAATTCGGAATTCCTATCCCATCGCGGTTACCACCTGACGAAGGCCAGAGGATTAGTTGGCCCAAACGTCGTGGAACAACAACTAAAAAAGATGAGGATAATAGTCCACTATAAATAAAAGAAAGCTGTAGTGTTGTTTTATTTAGGGCGACATATTTACAGTTCTACCCTGTATTATCATTCTTTACTTTCAATGCTTTACAATTCAAAGCTTTTTGTCTGGATTGTAGCGTTTGGTTTTGCTTGATAAAACTACATTGCCTATTCACAATTACATATTTTTCTTTACGATGTTTTTTTTTTCTGTTGCCATCTCATCTTCGATATTTTTTATTGCAAGAATCACTCTACATTGGAGATCTACAAAATAAGAGTATTTTATATTCTATTTTATCGTTTACATAGCGAACACGTCTTTACGTGGATTATTGCTATCATACCTAAGTAGGTGCCGCTCCGAACGCTCTCTCCTGCTCTTGTCATCAGGAAAAAATATACAATGGAAAAGAACAGCAATGTCAGAAACAATACGCACCTAAAAATAAAAGGAATTCTTGCATAACTTTTCAATGGCCTCTTTTGCTACTAGTTCCTCTGTAATAGTGTCTCCAAGCGCCACATTTATCTTTTGCCTGCACTATTTAATAGCCTTTCTTAAGTTTTCATTTGGACAAAAAATACATATGCATGTATATAATTTGATCGAGAGTGAACGCTGTGCTTCTTAACACGTTCTAGTTTATCCTTTAATTAAATAGGAAATCGGTGATATACATATATATATATATATATATATATGTCATGTCATGTCATGTGCTACTGGTACCATGTAACCCAGTACTACCTGCCTCATGGTCGGGTCACCGGCGACTAAACTGGTTCCCCCACTAGACTTGTTTGGTGAGGAGGGCGGCTATTCTCCCTGAAGGATTAAAAACAAGACCTTCCAAAGGGCGAATGAACTCTTTTTCTGGGTCAACGGCCAACTAGCACCGTGTATATTTGTGTGTGTATATGTGTATTGGGGTGGAGAGGGCTCCCGTAAGCCGTAGTGAAGGCAACCTTTCTTGGAGAAGCAAATCTCTGATTTAAAAAACCATAAAGCGGAAGACCATTACCCGCATTAAGCTGGTCTGCAGTTTAATTTGTTGCTGGCTATCTTGCTCTTGCTTGTTGCTGGATCTCAACATTTTGAACCGAGAGAGAGAGACTTAGCTGTAATACAAAGCTAAGACTCTGTAACATCAGCGCTGTATAGATACTCCCTCAGGCATTTGGACTCATGGATTTTAAATGTTTGAGGGAGTGGCACTCGTCTGACAACACGTTGCAATCATCATATATATATTACTGTCTAGTGACCCAGAAGTGAAGGATGTACGTTTCGTACTGGTGTTAAATATTTTATTTAATAATCACCGGGACAACTGCGCATGAAGTTTTTATAATGACTCATATCATCAGAGAAAATGAAATACAATCAGTAAAATTGTTATGAATGAACATATATTTTGCTCATCAGTACATACATTTAAAAAAAAGTTATTCAAAAGGCATTTAAAAGTCATAGATAAAAGATAACATACAGCCTAAACAATCTAACGTCTGGATGAGTTACCTTATTTAAGGTAAGACGAATAATAATCCAACGTGGCAGATGAGAGGTAATAGAGTGAGCTGTTACATTAGAAACAGACTCCAAATTTGAGGTAACACCCATCATATAGTAATGATAATTAGTAATAATTAGTGATTTTTACAAGTAAGAAATAAAATAGACGTACTAGAAATTCGTACTAGAACTGTCCACAAAGGCCTGTGGTTAGTGAACTTTGGAAAAATCAATTGTAAATATAATATTCTCCTCAAAAGTTGAAGGTTCAATTCTCAGTGTAGGTGAACGGAAAATACAATTGTGAATTACTTAGACAATCTATCATCCAGTCATGGCTAACGAAACGAGAGCATACTACTCCCTACTGCCGAGGTTAATAAAGGGTTCCACTCGAAATTCTGTCCAGATTCCCGGGTTCAACAGAAAGGTTCTCGAGTTAGAGATCATACACCTGAAGAAGGTCGGAGGTTACATCGATCGAAAAGTTGGGAAAATGACATTAAAGATGAAAACAGTAGTTCGAAGAATCCAAATAACATACGAAATGTCTATGCGCTACAATAATACTATTAAAGAATTATATAGATATATATATATATATATATATATATATATATATATATATATATATATAATTTAAAGGAGATTAGAACAATAGTCTAAAGAGCAGTGTGTATTTTAATGTAATAGTAAAATTACTAATTTAATTAAAATACAGGAAAAGAAAAAGTGTCCGTTGTAATTTAGATATATAATAAGCTCGATAGGTAAATATCCTAGAGCTAATTTAATACTCAGTAATGTGATTGATAATTTAAAATTGAAATTAGAATTAAATTAAAAATCTGTTTCACAAGAAGGAACAACTTTGTTGTTGTTCCTTCTTGTGAAACAGATTTTTAATTTAATTCTAATTTCAATTTTAAATTATCAATCACATTACTGAGTATATATATATATATATATATATATATATAGTAATTTATAAAATATATATGGCGATTAAGCTTACGCATAAATCTATACTTTCGTATATTAATTTTATGTGAGTAAATGAAGTAGTTATATATATATATATATATATATACATATATATATATATATATATATATATATATATATATATATATATATATATATATATACGTATATACTAGCCTGTTTGCCGGGTGTTTGGAGGTGTGTGTTGAGCAAAAATAAAAAATGTTGTAGTAGGCAGGCAAGCATGAAATCGGGATGCGAAAGCGGAAAAGAAAAAAAGGTGTTTGTAAAAGTTTTGGGTGAACAAAAAAAAAAAGAAGGAAACTTTCGAGAGCAAACAAAAAAGTTGTATTAGGCAGCCAGACTCGAACCCGTACCGCGAAGGAGGAAGCGAAAGTTAAAAAAAAGTGATGCGTTAGCTGCTGCGCCAATCGCCAAACCGTTAGTGGCGTAGGTGCTAATGAAGGCTACACAATCGAAAAGAGGCAATGACTTTCAAAAATATCGGCGAAAAAAACGACCCATCCCTGTAGAAAAGTCTTCAGTATAGGATGAAGGAATTAATGTCTTGGGTCAATTAATGTCTTGGGTCAATTTTTCGATTGTCGTCCGAAGGGTCTAGCTTCAAAACGAATTCTATCTTTTGAAAATCCGTCTCCTCTGTCGAAAGTTTTAGCGAGACATACATACATACATACATACATACATACATACATACATATTCATACATTCACACAAGGTCCTGGATATTACCTGAAACTATATCCGATGGTGAGGCCCCAGCTTGAGGGTTTTGGGGAGTGTGGAGCGACCCTTTAATAAGTGGTAGTACCTGTTAGAGTCCCAACTATGGGTTAAATAGAAACCGACTTGAAAAAATATATATTATATTAAAAAAAATGTCTTCAAAATAACTTGATTCGGCATTAAATAACCTGAAAACGGTTGATATGCCATCAAACAAAAATAACCAAAAACATTCACACATACCTACTTTTAAACAGACAGGTGAGATTTATATTATGAATTCCTTATGAAACATGCATATATATATACATTCACTCTTTTATATATATATATAATGTGCCTGACATTCCTTTGTAAAGATAATAGATACAAGGAGTGAAGGGAAGACGAATTATTATATTGAGAAGTTGTTAAAAGCTGAAAAAGTTTGGAAGTCCATTAAAAATATGGAAACCGATAGGGGATAAAAGAAAACGAGTAAAAATATACACAAACCAAATAAAACTAGAAACAGACAAACTCGATCGTAAAGAATCTGATTTCGTGCTTAGCTTCCATACTTGTCGTTTTTCGCTAGACATCGAATAGATTTATCATTATTTTTTTACATATTGTAAAACTGCTTTCCTTATTACATCTAATAAGATTGTACTCTCATTTTTTTTATTTCTATATTTATTCCGCCATGTTTATTTTATTTATTTATTTTTTCTATTTTTACGTTGTGCTTTCTGGCAAACAGTGTGCAGTATTCGTCGCTATTAGTCATTTGAGGTAATTTCCAACATTCCGTCTTTTAAACAATAGACAAAAAATGGCGTGCTTATCAAAGTTTATGATTTCTCGTTCAATTTGTTGCGTAGAAAAAAATGTGGTTGGCCTAAAAACAGTTTACATGGGGGCTAATCCTTTAAATGGAAAATA
This sequence comes from Euprymna scolopes, assembly GCF_053919585.1. Taxonomy (NCBI): domain Eukaryota; kingdom Metazoa; phylum Mollusca; class Cephalopoda; order Sepiida; family Sepiolidae; genus Euprymna; species Euprymna scolopes. The sequence goes on along the minus strand of NC_136519.1, from coordinate 50,115,592 downwards.
ACTGAAGTTTAAATTAATATAGTGCACACATTAAATATGAATATATGAAGAAGTAAAGACATTACATACACATGCACACACATAAATATATATACATACACACAGACACATATATATATGTGTGTAAGTATATATACGTATATATATACGTATATATATATATATATATATATATATATATACGTAGAGAGAGAGAGAGAGAGAGAAATGGAGAGAAGGAGAAAGAGCGAAAGCTCTATCATTTCTAACCTTAAATGTATTTAAAATCGGTTTAAATATAGAGATGAAATATATTATAAATATATTATAATTATTTCATGTATATATAATTTTTTTATGTAAACATCTTTAGTATTTATTTCGACGGTGCTCGATACAAAAGGAGGTTAATATCTGAAGAATTCTCAGGAGAATGAAACCGCGGAAAAGACTGTTTAGCTTTATTGCCATATAGATTTTCAAAGATTATCTATATATCTATAAAAGTGAACATGTCTATGTGTCAGCGTGTCATTCTGTCTGTGTGTCTGTGTACATTTCCCTACGCAATAACTTTGTCAATTTTTAGTCTACAGACTTGAAATTTGATATGCAGAGTACGGAGATTTGGAATAATATATGGGATCTGTTTTAGGCCAGAAATTTTGGCGGCTATAGGGGCCAAAGTTCAACGACTTGATCTTTGAGACCTCTACCAAACTCCTCTGGCCATTTTGGGACTAAACACTTGAAATATACTTGAAATTTTAGATATAGGTTCCTTGGACATGGATCTAACTTAATAACTTGATTTAAGCCTAAAACAATAAATGTTAAGTGGTCAAAGTTTAAAAAAATTGACAACTCTGGGCAACCATGCTAGTATATATATATATATATATATATATATATATATATATATATATATATATATATATATATATAATTCGTTTTTCTTTTGTGTGTACAGATATTCATGTTAAAACCCCTCTTTTCTATTTATTTAAAAAGAAAATACAATTTTTTATATATGGATTGTGGAAACGCATTCACTAGCAAAAGATCTAACTAATTTACATATCCTTTTAAACTTTCATTGTAATTAATTGCCTGTTATTTTTTTTTTCAGTTTTCTGATGGGATGATCATCTAGAGTTAACTATTACGTGTAATTATATTCATGCAGATATTCTACATGAGTTATACTTGCAATATTAATTTGTGTAAAATCTTTACAGTAAACAAAAAATTGTTTCATATATATTTATGTATACGTATATATTTTGTTTAATCTATTAGTCTATCTATCTATATATCTATCAAAGTGTACGTGTCTGTTTGTCTTACTGTGTGTCTGCCTGTGTGTGGCAGTCTGTGTACATACTAGGGGTCAAATTAAAAAAAAAATATTACCTTTTTTTGTTTTTTTGCTCAGCATACACCTCCAAACACCCGGGCAACGCCGGGCATCCATGCTAGTATATCTATAAAAGTGAAAGTGTATGTGTGTGTGTGTGTCTGCCTGTGTACATTTCCCTGCGCGACAAATCTGTCAATTTTCAGTCTAAAGACTCGAAAATTGATATACAGGGTACTGAGGTTTGGGAAAATATTTGTGATCCGTTTTCGGCCGGAAATTTGGCTGTTAAGGAGTCAAAGTTCAACAATTTCACCTCTGAGAATTCTACCAACCTCCTCAGACAATTTTGGATCTAAAAATTTGAAATTCTAGATATAGATTCCTTAGACATGGATCTAACTTAATAACCTGATTTGAGCGGCAATCAATAAATTTTACGGGGTCATAATAGGAGTCAAAGTTTAAAAAATTTGACCTCTGCGGTCTCTACCAAATTACTCAGACAATTTCTGGTCTGAACATTTGAAATTTTACATAAAGGGTATTGAGAGATAGGGCAAGCTTTTTCATCGGTTTGGATCGAAAATATTTAGTCACCAATATATAAATGTATATATGTATGTATGTGAATAAAAGGGAAAAACCTAAAAGAGTAAAAACAAAAATAAAATCAACGTTTCGTCCCTATTTCAGGGGACATCATCAGGATTTCTAGGCGAGGATGTACAGGAAGACGATCATATACCACATGCGAAAGAGGAGAAGTTCAGTTCTCTTTCTGTTTTGGAGAGAAAAAATTTCTGATGAAAAGAGAATTTATATCTAGTGTGTGTGGAGGGGGTCGGGTTATATACATATATGCATTTTTTTTATCAACCAGGATGGACGTGCAAAAATCTTAAAATCCATCCCAGATAGAGCAAAACGGAGACTTATTGAATCTGCTTTGATTTCAAATATTAATACCATCGAACAGAGAAAGGGATTTTATAATGTAGCCCCAATCATAGGTAGTATAATAATAAATGAACAAAGCATTAATTTAGATCCTGGTTGATAATAGAAAAAAATATATATATTTCAGGGGACATCATCAGGATTTCTAGGCGAGGATGTAATGACATAGGGACGAAACGTTGATTTTATTTTTGTTTTTACTCTTTTAGGTTTTTCCTTTTTATTCACATAACGTCTAAAGAATCATTTATATTTTGCTTTATTTTATTCATATGTATGTATGTATTTATGTTTGCATGTCTGCCCTATACTTTCGACAGAGGCGACGGATTTTCTCAAGATCAGTATCGTTTTTAAGTTCCGCCTTTCAGACGACAAATATCGAACAATTGGCTAAAAACATTAATATCTTCACCTTAAACTGGGCACTTTTCTACAGGGGGGGTCGCTTTTTTCGCAGATATTTTTTTTAAGTCGCCCTCCCCATTTTGATTGTCTAGCCTAAATTTTAAAAAGTGTCACTTCCGGTTTTGCAGTGGTCGTAACAACATAGACGTCAGGTTTATTCCCCATTCTTTTCCTCCTTTGTGGAAAGGGTTCGAGCCTGCCTTCCTACTACCACTTTTTTTTATTTTTTGCCCAACATATACATCCAAACACCCGGGCAACGACGGGCTGAAATGCTAGTATATATATATATATATAAAAGTGAACGTGTCTGTGTATCTGTGTCTCTGTCTGTGTGTGTACATTTACCTACACAATAACACTGTTAATTTTCAGTCTACAGACGCGAAATTTGATATACAGGGTATTGAGATTTGGGGAAATCTTTGTAATTCGTTTTTGGCCAGAAATTTTTCTGGTAAGGAGTCAAAGTTCGAGGATTTGACCTTTGAGTACCTTACCAAACTCTTCCGACAATTTCCAGTTTACAGACTCGAAATTTGATATACAGAGTACTGAGATTTTGGAAGATCTTTGTAATTTATTTTTGGTCAGAAATTTGGTTGTTTAGGGCTCAAAGTTAAACGAATTTGACCTTTGAGAACTCTATCTAACTCCTCCGCCAATTTTGGATCTAAACACTTGACATTTTAGATATAGGTTCCTTGGACATGGATCAAACTTAATAACTTGATTTGAGCCCAAAACAATAACTGTTAAGGGGTCATAATAGGTGTCAAATTTTAAAGAATTAACTGCGGCGGTCTCTACCAATTTCTGGTTTTAATATTTAAAAATTTATATAAAGGGTATCCAGAGATAGGGCAATCTTTTTAATCAGTTTGAGGCGAAAATTTGAGCTCCTAATATATAAATGTATGTATGTGTATGTATGTATGTATGTATGTTTGCATGTCTGCCAAAAACGTTTTGAAGTTCGACCTTTCAGAAGACAAATATCGAAAAATTGGATAAAAATATTAATATCTTCACCTTCAACTGGGCACTTTTCTACAGGAAGGGTTAGCTTTTTTAGTCGATATTTTCGAAAGTCATACTCCTCTTTCGATTCTCTAGCCTTAATTAAAACCTACGTCACTTCCGGTTTGGTGATGGTCGTAACAGCAAAAACGTCAGGTTTTTCCCGTTCTTTTCCTCCTTTGCGGTACGGGTTCGAACCTGCCTTCCTACTACCACTTTTATTTTTTTGCTCAGAATACACCTCCAAACAAGCGGGCAACGACGAACTTCCATGTTAGTATATCTATAAAAGTGAAAGCCTGTCTGTCTGTTTGTCTGTCGGTCTGTCTGTCTATCTGTGTACATTTCCCTACACAATAACTCTGGCAGACATGTTCGGGTTCGAACCTGCCTTCCTACTGCCATTTTTTTTTGGCTCAACATACACTTGTAAACACCCGGGCAACGCCGTGCTGAAATGCTAGTATATATATATATATATATATATATATATATATATATATATATATATATATATGTATGTATATATATATATATATATATATATATATATATATATATATATATATATATACTAGCATGGGTGCCCGGCATTGCTCGTGTTTTTGGTGTTGTGTGTTGAGTAAAATAAAGAAGTGGTAGTAGGAAGGCAGGCTCGAACCCATACCGAGAAGGAGGAAAAAAACGTGAAAATAAAACGTGACATCTTTGCGGTTACGACCACCGCAAAATCAGAAGTTACGTAGGTTTAACTTAAGGCTTGACAATCGAACAGAGGGGATTACATTCGAAAATATCGGCGAAAAAAGGGACCCCTCGCTGTAGAAAAGTTCCCAGATAAGTGTGAAGAAATTTTGTTTTTAGTCAATTATTCGATAATTGTCTTCTGAAGGGTAAAGCTTCAAAACGATACTGATCTTGTAAAAATCGGTCGCCTCTATCGAAAGTCTTAGGCAGACATGCAAACATATATACATAGATTTATATATTGGTAGCTCCAATTTTTTACCCAACCCGATTAATAAGCTTGCCCTATCTCTGGATACCCTTTATGTAAAATTTCAAATAGTCAGACTAGAAATTGTCTGAGTAATTGTGTAGAGACCTCAGAGGTAAATTGTTTTTTTTTAATTTGACCCCTATTATTACCCCTTAACATTTATTGTTTTGAACTCAAATTAAGCTATTAAGTTAGATCCATGTCCAAGGAACCTGTATCTAAAATTTCAACTGTTTAGACCCAAAATTGTCGGAGGAGTTTGGAAGAGTTCTTAAAGGTCAAATCGTTGAACTTTGACCCCTTAACAGCCAAATTACTGGCCGAAAACGGATTATAAAAATTTTCCCAAATTTTCGAGTCTGTAGACTGAAAATTGACAGAGTTATTTCGTAGGGAAATGTACACAGACACACTACTACTATCTATTCGTCTCTTTTCTTTCCTTCTTTCCTTCCTTCTTTTTTTATTTTTTGTTTACATTTCTGGATAAAAAATAGTTGTGTGAGAACGGAGAATTTCTTGACACATTTACTAATCTGTTTCAATATTAGTTTATTTTATCTTATTTATTTAGGTTTTATTTTTTTGCTTCAGCTTTTATTAATTTTTTTTTTTTTTAGATTTTAAGTTTCTATAACTTGGTTGAAGGATTTCAATATGGGTTTTTCATTCTTATATTTCTCATCGGTGGGTTCATGTGCGTTTTTGCTGCTAAAAGACTTTCGTCGGCGTTCGATTCGTAGGAAAATCATGTTTAATTTTCGATTTTTGAGCAATTATTCGGAAAAATAGGTAACTTTACAGGAATAGGAAGGATTTTTTTCATGTTTGAGTGACCATCCGTCATTTTTCATTTTAATATACTTTTATAGAAATGTTTCTGTTATATCAAAAAAAAAATTCTTTACGTCACAAGTGTCATGCTCAAAAATGAATTCCATAGCTAATATCACGGGTAGTCTAGTCATATATGAAAGTAAAACGATGTTAAACGAGTGAGATCAGAGGTGGACCGATGCTCTCTTACGATCAAAGTTATGCATCGCTTTATTGCCACGAATAATAGGGACGTGCCCAGGGTGATGAAAACAAAGGTTCCGACCACTGTTATTATCTTTGGTGTGGTTTCAAGTAAGGACCACATCATGCCACCTCATGTGTTAGAAGTCGGCTTTAAAGTCAACACAAAGTATACCTGGATGTGCTGAAAAGTGTGGTGATCCCTAAGTGCAATCAGGTGGCCGCTGGCAGACCCTGGGCCTGGCAGCAGAACTCAGCACTTGCCCACATGTCCAAAGAGACACAGGCTTAGCTTCAAAAGGAGTGCTGTGACTATGTGCCCTTCTCTTACTGGCGCTCCATTATTCCCCGACCTGAACCCGGTAGACTACTTCTTTAGTATTATACCACGAGTACATCACCAACATTACTTCCCATAACACCAAAATCAACATGATCGCCGTCCTTCGCCGAGTATTCAGCGCCTGTGGAAAAGGCATGCTTCCAGTTCCAGACTCGTATAGAGGAGGTGATTTAGGCTGAAGGCGGCTACATTTAATACATGTATGCTCCACTAGATAATCAAGTCATCTGAATCGATTTTATCAATAAAGTTTTAAAATAAAGCTGTAGGGTTGTTTTCTTTAGGGCGACAAATTTATCGTTCCACTTTTACCCCCCCCAGGCCTTATTTCTTAGCATTGAACAGTGTCCATATGCATGTACAAAAAAAATTTTAATCTATAAATATGCATTTGCGCATGCATAGAACAATCAAAATTGACTTACCTTTGCCACGTATAATTTTTATTTCAGTTTTTTTATTCCAAAGCAGTTATTTTTTACCGGTAAAAGACCGAAGTTTCTAATATATCAAATTTCAAGGATAGAGGAGTTTGACAGAGACTGTTCCTCACCATAAATAGAAAGGTCATTTTTGATATAGTAAAAAATTCTGATAACTTCTGAGAATGGATAACTCAATCCATAAAAGACCCTAGAAAGCTAACCAGACGGGGAGTAAATTAATCTTGATTATACGGCATTCAAGACACGTTCGAGGGTCGATATTTTATTTTTTACGTTGTACCGTTGTGCAATAAACTTGTTATAACTTACTCACACACACACACACACACACACACACATATATATATATATATATATATATATATATATATATGTTACATGATAAGGGCTGCCCCCTTTTCATGTAAGTATACAAATAGGGAATTAGTTTAATGTAAAAATGAAATATAATAGACGAAATTCGAACCTCGTAATTTAGGTTTAGAAATAGATTACGAGAGAGAATTAGAAAATGGAATGTAAAAACAAACCATTGTTTAGCTTAGAGATAAAATAGTTTTAAGAAAAGGAATGTGCATTTGTCAATTCTGTTATGAAATTGAATTGAGGAATGCAACTATGTTTTTAACATATTGGAAATATAGGTTACTGGAAATATAGGTTAAAATTCCTTTTGTAAACAAAGGAAAATGTTTTGGACACGCATTTCCAGAACACGTTAAAGAAGACACATGTTTTAACATGTGTATGACGTCATGGAAAATGGGAAGTTCTCGATATAGTTAGAAACTTTAGAGTTAAGCAGAGAGAGGCTGAGGACGACAGACGACAGTCTGGAGTCCAGAGATGGACAGTCGAACGTCTGGAAGCGAGACAGTCACCTTTGAAACAGAGAATGTAAAACTTTGAATTCCTGACTAAGAAAACCAACGACCGGTCCATGGAAATAAACGCGTCATGTGTTTTTATAAACGTCGTCTTTGTGTTGTAATTCTACTAAAAAGTAAAGTGAAATTGTCATTATATGTCTTATATATCCTGTGTTTTAAAATGTCTTCACATACACAATGTCTCTACATCTCATATCTACAATGCGAACACTAAAACTGTCTCAACACTGTCTCCTCACTCTCAGAGCTTCTACTACACTTCTAAGTATGAACATTTTATATATATGAATCTCTTCATAACACGAACACAGAACGCAACATCTCTCTTAATAAGACTCTCTAAGACTCTCTAAGGTACACTTTTAATAAGACTTCCTAACAACGAACAATAACAATGACAATAATAATAATAATAATAATAATAATAATAATAATAATGATAATAATGAAACCCCTATATAACATATATATATATATATATATATATATGTATATGTATATATATATATATATATATATATATATATATATATATAGTCTGGTCTGATGGTGATCTAACTCTGACACCAAAAATGTCAGTATATCAAACATGCGTAGTGCCATTCCTACTCTATTCCTCTGAAACATTATCCCTGATACATATGGCTTAAATAATGGCAAAACAACCAGTATTTCTACCATAGTTATTAAGAATCAGATGAGTTAGGCGGGTCATCTGGTCTGGCTTGATTGCTATTGACTCCTAAAACAGTTGTTTCAGGATTAGCTTCTTCTTGGCAAAAGTCCAAAAAACATTCAATACAGATGCTAATGGAAATATGTAACAGCAAATATTGAACACATCTGATATATATATATATATATATATATATATATATATATATATACTACGCACACGTATATATACACACACACTACACACACAAAACATATATACATGCATATATATGCATATACATATGCATGTATATATATATATTCAACAAGGTTTTGTACCATATATATATATATATATATATATATATATATATATATATATATTGTAGAAAACCTTGTTGAAATTCAAATCTTTTCTTTTATATAAGTCTTGTTTATTCATCTTGGAGGATCTCTCCTTTACAGCCGATTCCTTAATGGGGTATATATATATATATATATATATATATATATATATATATATATATATATATATATATATATACATATATATATATATAGATATATAGATATATATAGGGCATTGCCAGGGCCGCTGCAAGGAAGGTGGGCTCTCTCTACCGTGCTAGAAAACTTCTAACACCCGAAAGTATCCTTTACCTCTATAAGGCCACTATTCGCCCATGTATGGAGCATTGCTGTCATATTTGGGCCGGTGCATCGGCTACTAGTCTCTCGCTCCTTGACAGGGTTCAAAAGAGAGTCGCAAATCTGATAGGCCCTAAACTGGCATCTAAACTTCAGCCCCTGTCCCATCGTCGAAACGTTGCATCCCTCTGCCTGTTCTACAAGTATTATAATGGTGAATGCTCTGAAGAACTGCAAGCATTTGTGCCCCCACGACGTGAACACCCTCGACAGACCCAAGCTGCAAAATCTCACCCCCACACTGTAGAGATCCCTAGATGTAAAAGATTTTTCTACTCCAGTAGTTTCTTCCACAGAACAGCTAGACTTTGGAATTCCATTCCAGGTCACTGCTTCCCCAACTGTACTGACATGCATAAGTTCAAGTACAACGTGAACCAACATCTCGCTGCCCTAATCCCTACATAGTACCCCAGTAGATGTTTCCCCTGATAGTAGCCCCCTACACCAAAGTGGCAATGTGCCTTGTTTGGGGTGAAAATGTAATAATATATATATATATATATATATATATATATATATATATATATATATATATAAGAAGAATATCGCGCTTTGCTGAAAGCATTGTTTAACGGATAATTTTCCAGTCGTTGAAAACAAATAAATAAATAATAATAATAATAATAATAATAATAATAATAATAATAATAATAATAATAATAAGCTTTTACTTATATACCTGATTATAGATGGTATTTTTTCAACTGTAGATAGTATATTATTTTATTATTATTTATAAATACCATCAAAATCTGAAAAAATACCATCCATAGTCAGATAAATAAAAAAAACAATATTTTGGAATTATTATTACTATTTATTTATCTTCTTGAAACGACTGGATAATTCCTGCATTGCCAAACCTTCAAACACATCCTTTATATCTCTATACACACACACACACACACACACACACACACACACACACACATATATATATATATATATATATATATATATATATATATATATATATATATATATATATATATATATATATATATACTGAAATTTGGAAATACTGTTAGATTATAATTTGAATAATACGCTTAAAATTAAAGTCCACAATTAAATCTGAGATTGGGAAGGCATACACAATGTTCCTACATCAAATACAACACGAGCTATCAGAATGATTATCTGTTTGTTGCTTTCTCTCTCTCTCTCTCTCTCTCTCTCTCTCTCTCTCTCTCTCTCTCTCTCTCTCTCGCTCTCTCTCAATCTCTCTACCTCCTCCTCCTTCTCTCTCTCTCTCTTTATTTCCATGTGTTTCTCTCTCTTTTGACTCGACAGTCCACATGTTTTTGTTTCCACAGAAAATACTGTAATTAATTAAGAATTGTAGTGAGAATTGGGTAAAATGTCATTTGATAAAATTTCGATGCACAAAATCTCAAATATCTATTAAAATATACTATATGTGGCCCTAATTTTCAGCAGAATCACGTGTATTGTGACTAATGGTTCACGAAAACCAAACGCCAAAATACACTCAATAATAAGTGAAATAGAATGATTGTCAGTTGAGAGGAACAAGAATAATGCAGTATTACGCGAGAAAACAGTTCCGTGTTAAACAGGCAGAATTATTTCGCCGATAAGCATTACATGGTTTCCTCTGTTTTTCTGTTAAGTTTTACATATTTCATCTTGCTATGATTTATTTATTGTGAAATGGACATCACTGTCGCTTTCATGAATTTAATTGAAATAAAGATGGTCATTTCAAACAAATCATTATATATTAATGCCGCAATAAATGTATAACATATATTATTTAGCGAAAACTGTCTGAAAGTTAACACATTTAAGTTAACGGGATGTCTATTTGAAAATACTGTAATTATGAGTTTATATACGTTCATATATAAACAGCGACTCACTGCTAATATACAACGCACTTATTATATATATATATATATATATATATGTGTGTGTGTGTGTGTCTCTGTGTGTGTGTGTGTGTGTGTGTGTCTCTGTGTGTGTGTGTGTGTGTGTGCGTGTGTGTGTGTGGTAAATGCATTGTATATCAGCAATGAGTCGCTGTTTATGCATGAACGTATATACTCATATATATGAACGTAAATAAACTGCATATATATATATATATATATATATATATATAAAGAGAGAGAGGTATATATATATATATATATATACATATATATATATATATATATATATATATATATATATATATATAAACTAGTAGTTAATAATACATATTAAAAACACTTAGTAACAAATAGTGAAGTAGACGCGATAGGGTGAAGAAAAAGGTGTTTTCACGTGAATGTATAGTCTGGTGAAGGGTAAAATATCAAATAACGGTAAAAGCCAAAAAAGTTTATTAAATTTCCATTTTCACAAGTTAAATCCAAAAGAATAACGTAATGGGAAGATGGTCCAAAGTAATACAAAAGGCAGAAATTCGGGGAATAATTCACAAATTCACAAGGAAAAAGAGAATGAGTTCAAATGATATTATTAAAAGAAAGATAAGATGTGCGTAGAAAAAAGAAATTGCAAGTACGTAAGAACATGCGCATAGTAAAATATAAGTAAACATACATAAAAAATATAAATGTGCAGGAAGATGGATATAGTTGATTGATAGGAATATTTAAACACTAAAACGGAGATTGCAAATATAAAACCGGTCAAACAAAGAAGAAATAAAGGATTACAATGAAACTTACAAAGTTATAAAATGCTAAGAAAGTGTGTAGATAAAACTATATTATAGAAATATATATATATATATACATATATATATATGTGTGTGTGTGTGAAAGGTTAATTTAACATCTATGTAATTTCAAATGTATCATATTTAAATTCATGTTTGCAGTGGGAGATCAGTTCGTTTTTAGAGTTTATTATATTACTACTTTGAGGGGAAGTAATTATAGTTATAGCTTCGGTATTACAGAGACGACATTATTTAGACCCTTGAGTATAAGACTTAGCCATTTTTAGGATAGTACATTTAATTGAGAAATTGGTATTGTTAGAATTAAGTATTTTCATTTAAGTGCTTAGAGAAGTTGCTTGGTTATTATTAGAATATTGGTTGTTAAAAGGAGAAGTGTGGTTTTATGTTCTTTTCTTAATTAATGTTGAAGTAGTGCCGATATATGTATGTACTTTATTAACAGCTCGATTGTAGGAGAACTGTTCTGGAGGGGATAATGAGTGATGTTGGTGTTAGGATGGCTGTTAGGAGAAATATTATTATTATTATTATTATTATTATTTATATTATTATTATTATCATTGTTGTTGTTATTATTATTATTGCTAGTTGTATGATTCTAAATAGAGGAGCTGCTTGAATGGTCTATTGGATTAGTAAATATGGAGATGGAGGGTGGGAAGAGGGATAACTTGATGACAAAATATTAGTGTATGTTATGGGAGAATTGCGTGGGAGCTCTGCAATTGTGTATGAATATATAACATCTTTATGGAAGCAGTCATTATTGAGTGGGCATAGAATTTTGTTATTACAATTGCAGTTAGTTTTGGGTTTAATTGGGAAAGGAATTTTTTTAGGCTGATTTAATTTTTTGTTATTAGATGTTAAGAGTCTTTGTGCTAAATAAGACATAGTTGAATAAGAAATCCTTATTGAGTTTTTATTCAAAATAGAACTATATCTGTGTGGGTATCTGAAAGAGTTTTGTACAATGTTGAAGAATTCCTTAGGTATATTGGTTTTGACATTTACGCTAAAATGAGGGTAAAACCAAATAGTTTTCTTTCTCCCGATGCGACGGGGCGGGTTAGAGGTATTGCGATTAGTATGTTGGTTTGGATTATATATGTAGAGTGGTTCATTGCTATCGATAGCGACAGATATTCTTATTTGAACTGGTTTCTTGCGAGTCATATTGTGTGTGATTACAGATTTAAGGCGGCCAGCAGGAGGAACATAATGGTTGTATTTAATATTTTCATTGTATCCTGAATTCCTTAAGGCATTATAAAGGATGAAAGTAGCATTTTGATAACAGGATTTTTATCTGCAGAAAGGGTAGAAATTCTTCTAAAGACGGATGGTACTATAGATTTTATAATTGAGTTGGGGTAGTTAGAAGCATTATGGACGTATAAAAGCGTAAGGTTGAGTTTATGATCTGTGTTAAGATTAAGTGTAATGTCTTGAAAATTCGAAGTTTTTTTGTTTGATGCGAGAATTATAGAAAGGCTAAAGTTGTTAAAAAGTTATGTAATTTTTAATTGTTTTGTTGTACTCTCTTGGTCTGGCTATTGTAGTGAAAATGGTATCGTCTCTATAAATGCCCCCTTGGATATGTTAAAAATGGTATCGAAGTTAATTTCAGTAAGAAAAGCCCCACTAAATCCGTAACGTCTGCAGAGTCAGAAGCACGCATTAAAATGTCAAAATTATTAGGAGTGTCTTTTCCAGTCCAAAACTTATTGTTAAATTGTATAAGGAGTTTTCTGGCTAGGAGAATTAATTTAATTTCTAAATGAGTTAAGTTTGAATATCTTTAGAAAGGATTAGAGCCGTATTTAAAAGTATCGGAGACATTGATTGATAATAATTGTTGATGTCAAAGGTTATGAAGTTAAGGAGGTGTTTATTTTTAAGGGGGACAAACCAATTAATTACGGAATCTGAATTTTGCCACGAGGGAAACTAACTTTTTCTTTAATAGAGGGGATGATTCTATTTAAGATGTTTTTGCTTACAGCACCTAAGTCAGAGCTAGATGGACAGATCAATCTGATGGAGGGTTGTCATAAAAATTAGATTTACTGTCCTTGAGGGTGAATCTAGGGGTACCTTGATAAATTATTTGAGTGAAGTTATGAATGTTCATAGAAGTCAGTAAAAGTTTAGCCTCAGAATTAATAGAATCTAAAGTTTTACGAGGGACCAATTTATAAAATTTATTAAGCCCTTTATACAAAAATCTTTTATATGTAGGATAGTCATGTTAGTAATTTTTGGTCTTATCAACAGGGACGAATATATGTTTATTCTTTTTTACTTTTTCGGCAAAATTATTTATTTTTCAAGTAACCGGATTATAATGGTGTTTTTGTTTCTTAAATCTAATGTTTTGGACTAAATTTAACAAGGAATTCTCGAAATCCTCAAGGTAAGGGCTGTATTTGCAGTGATTTTTATCCGTAAAATTTGGCAGCAAATTTTCAATTTTCTTTTGTTCTCTTTGAGTGTTTATAGGGAGTTCATTTGTTAATATTTCTGGTAGAGGTTAGTCCTCAGACGAAATCGGTGCTTTAAGTTTATTGTCAATGCTTAAGTCATGGTGATAAGCATTCCTCTTATATTTGTTAGGAAAATGCTCAAATCTAGAACAAATTCGTGGATATATTTTGGGGGGTAGGAATAGGAATATTTTTGGCAGACAGAGGAATGTGTTCATTTTCCAACATATCTGGAGAGAATACAAAAGCTCAACCAGGTGGCAGCTTCTAATGAAATAAGAATTACAGTTAAGTTTACCAAAATCATCCAAGATGGAAAAAATAAAGTATATTAAAAATATTGAAGAGTTAATATTTATAAGGCAATCTCAACCAGATGTAAAAGCTCGACAAAACAAATAGGACATAGAGCTTATAATAAGAAAAAGTAGTTAAGAAAACATGTTTAAAAATACTTTGAAAAAGATACATATTTAATTTTAAAAAAGGAAGCACAAAATAAGTGGATAGTCCTTAATCCGCGGTGTTTCGAAGAAATACTTTCCTTCTCATCAGAGGGTAACATTTAGCCAAATCCGGGATCGTATTTTGCTTTCAAAAGTATTTAATAAAACTACAAGTAAGTCATAGATCATACTTGGTGAAGCAGAGGGAATAGGGTGAAGAAAAAAGTGATTTCGCGTGAATGGATAGTCTGGTGAAGGGTAAAATATTCAATAACGGTAAAATCCAAAAAAAAGTTTATTAAATGTCCATTTCCACGTGCACAATCAAAGGGAATGGCATAATTGGAAGATGGTCCAAAGTAATCCACAAGGCAGAAATCCGTGGAATAATTCACAAAATATAAAAGAAAAAGGGAATGAGTTCAAATAATATTATTAAAAGAAAGATAAGATTGAGTAGAAAAAGAAATGGAAGAATTTAAAACACCATTGTCAACGCTGGGCTGATTTAAGAAAAATGAGTGAAAAAGAAAAGAATTGAATAGTTATTGAGTTAATTTTAGAATAGAAAAAGGCAATGTCAAAATAACCCAGACATGACGTCAAATTTAAAGAAAAAATTAGGGGTCAACTGAAATATACAAGTTATTACTTAAGAATTAAAATATCAGCAGGAATCATTAATGAAAGCAAATGAATTTAGAAAAATGATAAGTTGAATACACACACATGTATATGCATACATATATATATATATATATAAATACATACAATTACACATATACATACATATATATATACACAACAAATACACACACATACACACACACATATATATACGTGTAAGTAAATAGATGAGTAAATAAACAAATAAGGGGTAAAAGAAAAAATATATATACATATATACACATAGATTTTGTTGTTGATTTTTTAAACGATATAAAGGTTAGTAACTCCACGTTGGAGATCGGGTGTTTTTTTTTTCTTTTTTTAGAAAATCGCCCAGTAATTTACATACATGCATGTTTCGGGGCCCTACCTCTCTCTCTCTCTCTCTCTCTCTCTCTCTCTCTCTCTCTCTATATATATATATATATATATATATATATATATATATATATATATATATATACATATTAATAAAGGAAATCCAAAACTATATTAGCAATGTATAAAATGTATTTATAATTACATATGATAAATTTATAAAAAAAAAATTTAAAAAAAAAAAAAAATGTATATATGTAAAAATAAAATATTTTTAACCTTTATATATCTAATTTTAAATAAGAATGTAAATATAAAAACTACTAATTATAGTGGGGGTGATAAGTAGTTAAATGGATTAATCCAAAGCTTATAAATACAAGACTGAAAAATTAAATGTATCCATTTTAAATGGATAGTACCAGTCAAGGATCCGTCACTTGACACTCAGCCCAACAGGTGAGGGGCCGGGAACCGGCCCAGCACCTGTTGGACTGAGGTACACCGCCTGGGTAATACCTAGGAGGTCCACCCTCCCAGGCCTTGCCACTGGGCTTTCCGGTGGGGCAAGTTTATTGCTTGCTGCCTGAGGCGCCCCGACCGGGGAATGCCGACGGGGTTACTCAGGCAATTTTTAAAATTGCAGGAGTGCCCCTCCTTTAGGGGAGCCTGCTAGGTTACCACTTTCCGGCCTTGTGCCACATTTTGCTGAGTGGACAGCAAATAAATATAATCCATTTCAAATGGATAGTACCAGTCAAGGATCCGTCACTTGACACTCAGCCCAGCAGGTGAGGGGCCGGGAACCGGCCCAGCACCTGTTGGACTGAGGTACACCGCTTGGGTAATACCTAGGAGGTCCACCCTCCCAGGCCTTGCCACCGGGCTTTCCGGTGGGGCAAGTTTATTGCTTGTTGCCTGAGGCGCCCCGACCGGGGAATGCCGACGGGGTTACTCAGGCAATTTTTAAAATTGCAGGAGTGCCCCTCCTTTAGGGGAGCCTGCTAGGTTACCACTTTCCGGCCTTGTGCCACATTTTGCTGAGTGGACAGCAAATAAATATAATCCATTTTAAATGGATAGTACCAGTCAAGGATCCGTCACTTGACACTCAGCCCAACAGGTGAGGGGCCGGAGACCGGCCCAGCACCTGTTGGACTGAGGTACACCGCCTGGGTAATACCTAGGAGGTCCACCCTCCCAGGCCTTGCCACCGGGCTTTCCGGTGGGGCAAGTTTATTGCTTGTTGCCTGAGGCGCCCCGACCGGGGAATGCCGACGGGGTTACTCAGGCAATTTTGAAAATTGCAGGAGTGCCCCTCCTTTAGGGGAGCCTGCTGGGTTACCACTTTCCGGCCTTGTGCCACATTTTGCTGAGTGGACAGCAAATAAATATAATCCATTTTAAATGGATAGTACCAGTCAAGGATCCGTCACTTGACACTCAGCCCAACAGGTGAGGGGCCGGAGACCGGCCCAGCACCTGTTGGACTGAGGTACACCGCCTGGGTAATACCTAGGAGGTCCACCCTCCCAGGCCTTGCCACCGGGCTTTCCGGTGGGGCAAGTTTATTGCTTGTTGCCCGACCGGGGAATGCCGACGGGGTTACTCAGGCAATTTTTAAAATTGCAGGAGTGCCCCTCCTTTAGGGGAGCCTGCTAGGTTACCACTTTCCGGCCTTGTGCCACATTTTGCTGAGTGGACAGCAAATAAATATAATCCATTTCAAATGGATAGTACCAGTCAAGGATCCGTCACTTGACACTCAGCCTAACAGGTGAGGGACCGGGAACCGGCCCAGCACCTGTTGGACTGAGGTACACCGCTTGGGTAATACCTAGGAGGTCCACCCTCCCAGGCCTTGCCACTGGGCTTTCCGGTGGGGCAAGTTTATTGCTTGCTGCCTGAGGCGCCCCGACCGGGGAATGCCGACGGGGTTACTCAGGCAATTTTAAAAATTCCAGGAGTGCCCCTCCTTTAGGGGAGCCTGCTAGGTTACCACTTTCCGGCCTTGTGCCACATTTTGCTGAGTGGACAGCAAATAAATATAATCCATTTCAAATGGATAGTACCAGTCAAGGATCCGTCACTGGACACTCAGAACAACAGGTGAGGGGCCGGAGACCGGCCAGCACCTGTTGGACTGAGGTACACCGCCTGGGTAGTACCTAGGAGGTCCACCCTCCCAGGCCTTGCCACTGGGCTTTCCGGTGGGGCAAGTTTATTGCTTGCTGCCTGAGGCGCCCCGACCGGGGAATGCCGACGGGGTTACTCAGGCAATTTTTAAAATTGCAGGAGTGCCCCTCCTTTAGGGGAGCCTGCTGGGTTACCACTTTCCGGCCTTGTGCCACATTTTGCTGAGTGGACAGCAAATAAATATAATCCATTTCAAATGGATAGTACCAGTCAAGGATCCGTCACTTGACACTCAGCCCAACAGGTGAGGGGCCGGAGACCGGCCCAGCACCTGTTGGACTGAGGTACACCGCCTGGGTAATACCTAGGAGGTCCACCCTCCCAGGCCTTGCCACCGGGCTTTCCGGTGGGGCAAGTTTATTGCTTGTTGCCCGACCGGGGAATGCCGACGGGGTTACTCAGGCAATTTTTAAAATTGCAGGAGTGCCCCTCCTTTAGGGGAGCCTGCTAGGTTACCACTTTCCGGCCTTGTGCCACATTTTGCTGAGTGGACAGCAAATAAATATAATCCATTTCAAATGGATAGTACCAGTCAAGGATCCGTCACTTGACACTCAGCCTAACAGGTGAGGGACCGGGAACCGGCCCAGCACCTGTTGGACTGAGGTACACCGCTTGGGTAATACCTAGGAGGTCCACCCTCCCAGGCCTTGCCACTGGGCTTTCCGGTGGGGCAAGTTTATTGCTTGCTGCCTGAGGCGCCCCGACCGGGGAATGCCGACGGGGTTACTCAGGCAATTTTTAAAATTGCAGGAGTGCCCCTCCTTTAGGGGAGCCTGCTGGGTTACCACTTTCCGGCCTTGTGCCACATTTTGCTGAGTGGACAGCAAATAAATATAATCCATTTCAAATGGATAGTACCAGTCAAGGATCCGTCACTTGACACTCAGCCCAACAGGTGAGGGGCCGGAGACCGGCCCAGCACCTGTTGGACTGAGGTACACCGCCTGGGTAATACCTAGGAGGTCCACCCTCCCAGGCCTTGCCACCGGGCTTTCCGGTGGGGCAAGTTTATTGCTTGTTGCCTGAGGCGCCCCGACCGGGGAATGCCGACGGGGTTACTCAGGCAATTTTGAAAATTGCAGGAGTGCCCCTCCTTTAGGGGAGCCTGCTGGGTTACCACTTTCCGGCCTTGTGCCACATTTTGCTGAGTGGACAGCAAATAAATATAATCCATTTCAAATGGATAGTACCAGTCAAGGATCCGTCACTTGACACTCAGCCCAACAGGTGAGGGGCCGGAGACCGGCCCAGCACCTGTTGGACTGAGGTACACCGCCTGGGTAATACCTAGGAGGTCCACCCTCCCAGGCCTTGCCACCGGGCTTTCCGGTGGGGCAAGTTTATTGCTTGTTGCCTGAGGCGCTCCGAACGGGGAATGCCGACGGGGTTACTCAGGCAATTTTTAAAATTGCAGGAGTGCCCCTCCTTTAGGGGAGCCTGCTGGGTTACCACTTTCCGGCCTTGTGCCACATTTTGCTGAGTGGACAGCAAATAAATATAATCCATTTCAAATGGATAGTACCAGTCAAGGATCCGTCACTTGACACTCAGCTCAACAGGTGAGGGGCCGGAGACAGGCCCAGCACCTGTTGGACTGAGGTACACCCCCTAGGTAATACCTAGTAGGTCCACATTCCCAGGCCTTGCCACCGGGCTTTCCGGTGGGGCAAGTTTATTGCTTGTTGCCTGAGGCGCCCCGACCGGGGAATGCCGACGGGGTTACTCAGGCAATTTTTAAAATTGCAGGAGTGCCCCTCCTTTAGGGGAGCCTGCTGGGTTACCACTTTCCGGCCTTGTGCCACATTTTGCTGAGTGGACAGCAAATAAATATAATCCATTTCAAATGGATAGTACCAGTCAAGGATCCGTCACTTGACACTCAGCTCAACAGGTGAGGGGCCGGATGCCGGCCCAGCACCTGTTGGACTGAGGTACACCGCCTGGGTAATACCTAGGAGGTCCACCCTCCCAGGCCTTGCCACCGGGCTTTCCGGTGGGGCCAGTTAATTGCTTGTTGCCTGAGGCGCCCCGACCGGGGAATGCCGACGGGGTTACTCAGGCAATTTTTAAAATTGCAGGAGTGCCCCTCCTTTAGGGGAGCCTGCTGGGTTACCACTTTCCGGCCTTGTGCCACATTTTGCTGAGTGGACAGCAAATAAATATAATCCATTTCAAATGGATAGTACCAGTCAAGGATCCGTCACTTGACACTCAGCCCAACAGGTGAGGGGCCGGAGACCGGCCCAGCACCTGTTGGACTGAGGTACACCGCCTGGGTAATACCTAGGAGGTCCACCCTCCCAGGCCTTGCCACCGGGCTTTCCGGTGGGGCAAGTTTATTGCTTGTTGCCTGAGGCGCTCCGAACGGGGAATGCCGACGGGGTTACTCAGACAATTTTTAAAATTGCAGGAGTGCCCCTCCTTTAGGGGAGCCTGCTGGGTTACAACTTTCCGGCCTTGTGCCACATTTTGCTGAGTGGACAGCAAATAAATATAATCCATTTCAAATGGATAGTACCAGTCAAGGATCCGTCACTTGACACTCAGCTCAACAGGTGAGGGGCCGGAGACAGGCCCAGCACCTGTTGGACTGAGGTACACCGCCTGGGTAATACCTAGGAGGTCCACCCTCCCAGGCCTTGCCACCGGGCTTTCCGGTGGGGCCAGTTAATTGCTTGTTGCCTGAGGCGCCCCGACCGGGGAATGCCGACGGGGTTACTCAGGCAATTTTTAAAATTGCAGGAGTGCCCCTCCTTTAGGGGAGCCTGCTAGGTTACCACTTTCCGGCCTTGTGCCACATTTTGCTGAGTGGACAGCAAATAAATATAATCCATTTCAAATGGATAGTACCAGTCAAGGATCCGTCACTTGACACTCAGCCTAACAGGTGAGGGACCGGGAACCGGCCCAGCACCTGTTGGACTGAGGTAAACCGCTTGGGTAATACCTAGGAGGTCCACCCTCCCATGCCTTGCCACTGGGCTTTCCGGTGGGGCAAGTTTATTGCTTGCTGCCTGACGCGCCCCGACCGGGGAATGCCGACGGGGTTACTCGGGCAATTTTTAAAATTGCAGGAGTGCCCCTCCTTTAGGGGAGCCTGCTAGGTTACCACTTTCCGGCCTTGTGCCACATTTTGCTGAGTGGACAGCAAATAAATATAATCCATTTCAAATGGATAGTACCAGTCAAGGATCCGTCACTGGACACTCAGAACAACAGGTGAGGGGCCGGAGACCGGCCAGCACCTGTTGGACTGAGGTACACCGCCTGGGTAATACCTAGGAGGTCCACCCTCCCAGGCCTTGCCACTGGGCTTTCCGGTGGGGCAAGTTTATTGCTTGCTGCCTGAGGCGCCCCGACCGAGGAATGCCGACGGGGTTACTCAGGCAATTTTTAAAAATGCAGGAGTGCCCCTCCTTTAGGGGAGCCTGCTGGGTTACCACTTTCCGGCCTTGTGCCACATTTTGCTGAGTGGACAGCAAATAAATATAATCCATTTCAAATGGATAGTACCAGTCAAGGATCCGTCACTTGACACTCAGCTCAACAGGTGAGGGGCCGGAGACAGGCCCAGCACCTGTTGGACTGAGGTACACCGCCTAGGTAATACCTAGGAGGTCCACCCTCCCAGGCCTTGCCACCGGGCTTTCCGGTGGGGCAAGTTTATTGCTTGTTGCCTGAGGCGCCCCGAACGGGGAATGCCGACGGGATTACTCAGGCAATTTTTAAAATTGCAGGAGTGCCCCTCCTTTAGGGGAGCCTGCTGGGTTACCACTTTCCGGCCTTGTGCCACATTTTGCTGAGTGGACAGCAAATAAATATAATCCATCTCAAATAGATAGTACCAGTCAAGGATCCGTCACTTGACACTCAGCCCAACAGGTGAGGGGCCGGAGACCGGCCCAGCACCTGTTGGACTGAGGTACACCGCCTGGGTAATACCTAGGAGGTCCACCCTCCCAGGCCTTGCCACCGGGCTTTCCGGTGGGGCAAGTTTATTGCTTGTTGCCTGAGGCGCCCCGACCGGGGAATGCCGACGGGGTTACTCAGGCAATTTTTAAAATTGCAGGAGTGCCCCTCCTTTAGGGGAGCCTGCTGGGTTACCACTTTCCGGCCTTGTGCCACATTTTGCTGAGTGGACAGCAAATAAATATAATCCGTCACTTGACACTCAGCCCAACAGGTGAGGGGCCGGATGCCGGCCCAGCACCTGTTGGACTGAGGTACACCGCCTGGGTAATACCTAGGAGGTCCACCCTCCCAGGCCTTGCCACTGGGCTGTCCGGTGGGGCAAGTTTTTTGCTTGCTGCCTGAGGCGCCCCGACCGGGGAATGCCGTCGGGGTTACTCAGGCAATTTTTAAAATTGCAGGAGTGCCCCTCCTTTAGGGAAGCCTGCTGAGTTACCACTTTCCGGCCTTGTGCCACATTTTGCTGAGTGGACAGCAAATAAATATAATCCATCTCAAATGGATAGTACCAGTCAAGGATCCGTCACTTGACACTCAGCCCAACAGGTGAGGGGCCGGGTCTGGCGCAGCACCTGTTGGACTGAGGTACACCGCCTGGGTAATACCTAGGAGGTCCACCCTCCCAGGCCTTGCCACTGGGCTTTCCGGTGGGGCAAGTTTATTGCTTGCTGCCTGAGGCGCCCCGACCGGGGAATGCCGACGGGGTTACTCAGGCAATTTTTAAAATTGCAGGAGTGCCCCTCCTTTAGGGGAGCCTGCTGGGTTACCACTTTCCGGCCTTGTGCCACATTTTGCTGAGTGGACAGCAAATAAATATAATCCATTTCAAATGGATAGTACCAGTCAAGGATCCGTCACTTGACACTCAGCCCAACAGGTGAGGGGCCGAAGACCGGCCCAGCACCTGTTGGACTGACTGAGGTACACCGCCTGGGTAATACCTAGGAGGTCCACCCTCCCAGCCCTGTCCACTGGGCTGTCCGGTGGGGCAAGTTTATTGCTTGCTGCCTGAGGCGCCCCGACCGGGGAATGCCGACGGGGTTCTCAGGCAATTTTTAAAATTGCAGGAATGCCCCTCCTTTAGGGGAGCCTGCTAGGTTACCACTTTCCGGCCTTGTGCCACATGTTGCTGAGTGGACAGCAAATAAATATAATCCATTTCAAATGGATAGTACCAGTCAAGGATCCGTCACTTGACACTCAGCCCAACAGGTGAGGGGCCGGAGACCGGCCCAGCACTTGTTGGACTGAGGTACACCGACTGGGTAATACCTAGGAGGTCCACCCTCCCAGGCCTTGCCACCGGGCTTTCCGGTGGGGCAAGTTTATTGCTTGCTGCCTAAGGCGCCCCGACCAGGGAATGCCGACGGGGTTACTCAGGCAATTTTTAAAATTGCAGGAGTGCCCCTCCTTTATGGGAGCCTGCTGGGTTACCACTTTCCGGCCTTGTGCCACATTTTGCTGAGTGGACAGCAAATAAATATAATCCATTTTAAATGTGGAAATTGATGAATCGCACAGGTAAGAAATTCATTTTTATACTATGAAAAGGTTAGTAAGTGCAATTAAGAATAGGAAATTGGATAAAAAAATTTTTGTAACATGTCTTCTTCCTAAGATTAAGGGTGGTGGTGTTTGATCAACACTGCTGGGGAGCCATGAAGTAATATACTGTTTTGTTTTTAAATCCCCGAAACAGTGTTTCATGGTAAACAACTGATGATCCCTTGAAAAATAAAAAAAATTGGTATTATAGTAAATTCGAGAGAGTTGATGCAGTGATTGCAGGTGATTAAATGACTTACTGACTAAGTGTTTTTTTTTTGATAAAAAGTAATTTTTTGTGTAGTTTCAAATGTTAAAAAAACTTCAAAGACTATACATATATATATATATATATATATATATTTGCATGTATGTATGTATTATGTATGTATGTTTTATATCAGAGTTTTCCTTCTCCTAGGGTGGTTGCCTTCACTACGGCTTACAGAGTCCTCTTCACCTACCATGCCATTTGATCCATGACTGGAACTTAGGTTGCTGGGCACCAGAGCATATTCCACACGCTGGTGGGTCATCTATGCCGCAGCTTACAGGGCCTAAGCTCCTCTGGAGGTTTCTGTCAGGGTTACCTCACCCTTAGCGTTTGGTTAAATAACCTTGGCCCACAAGGCAGTGGAGGTCCAGTTATGCGGCGCAAGACACTCGCCGTTCATCAGAGCCCCGTCTGCGTGGCAGTGGTCACGACGTACACGTGGGGATGATTTGTGTGTTGAGGACCACAGAGAGACGCAAAGACATCTGTGTGCTTTTAACCCACGTCCACACTAGACCTTTACGACCTGACCAACCTGCAATGACTGCTGCATCCAATGATGTTGACTTGCTCTTCTTTTTGGATCAATGTGTCAGTTGTTTAGAGAGTGGGATTGTCTCGGTGCAAAGTCTTTCCCCACTATAACAATCCTCATGTACAGGCATTGCCCGATATAAATTAGATACACTTTTTACCATCTCGGGTATCTTTATAGCAAAAAAGGCTGGCTGTATCCTAAAACGGCAAAACATTCAATGAAGTTGGAAAATATGATTATAAACGTAAATGGCAATAAGGGAATTGGAATTTCTAGGGCATGGCCCGGCAAGTGTTTAAGGGCTCCACAGCCAGGACCCGGTTGTCATCATGCTATTGTAAGGAAATATATGACAATGACCATCGGCTGTTGGAATGTGCGGAGGCTGCTTGACTTGTCGTCAGCAATAACGCGTCCAGAGCGTAATCTGCTCTTGTATCTTAGGAACTTCAACGTTATGACATGGACATAGTTGCTCTGTCTGAGACCAGGCTGGCTGATGAGGGACAGTTTCTGAGTTGGCTGGGGCCTACACCATTTTCTTGAGTGATAGACCGGATGGATGTAAGAGGGAATCAAGCGTGGCTTTTGCTATAAAGGCATCGTCTTTCTAGCCTGGAAAAACTTCCCTGTGGTGTGAGTGATCGGATCATGACTATGAGGTTACCTCTCGTAAATGGTCGTTACAACTTTTTTGAGTGTCTATGGATGCAACAGAAGATGAAAAGGTTGCTTTCTACCTTGCTTTGTGCGGTGTAGTTAGACGCATTCCCTCTGCTGATAAGATCTTCATTCTTGGAGATTTTAATGCTAGGGTGGGAAGAGATTTTGAAACCTGGGATGTGCTGGGTAAACACGAAGTGGGCAAGTGTAATAGCAATGATCTGATGTTGTTGCAGTTTGGTTCAGAGATGGGTTTTAAAATCGATAACACCGTGTTCCAGCAGAAAGACAAATACAAGACGACCTGGATGCATCCGGATTCCAAACAATGGCACTTGATATACTATGTGATGAGGGATATCTGCAGATTTCGTGTCATGCAGGTGCAGAGTGCTGGACCGACGATAGAACAGCAAAAGAGACTGTATCAGGTGCTCATCGATTTAATTAATGCCTTTGATACAGTCAATAGGGACGCTTTATGGGAGATTTTGAAAAAGCTTGGCTGTCCTGACAAGTTTATAACCATCTTAAAGCTCTTACACGATGATATGAAGACCGTGATCAACGTTGGGGGAAAGCTGGCTGATCCAATCTCAGTAGAAAATGGTGTTAAGCAGGGAGACATTCCAACACCCACACTCTTTGCGTTGTATTTCACCATGGTCTTTCGGATGGCATTTTGGGGGGATGCTCTGATGGTATCTATATTCGTTACCGAACTACTGGGGGGTCAACATTAGGCGCTTCAATCCAAGTACAAAGGTACTCACCAACACGATTCGTGACTTGCTCTATGCGTATGACTGTGATCTGGTGGCTCATACGGTGACTGATATGCAGCATCTTGTAAACGCTTTTGCGGTTGCCTGCAGCGCATTGGGCCTGATCATCAATCTGAAAAAAAAACTGTCTTAATGTATCAGCCTGCTCCGGGCATGCCATTCTATGAGCCATCAGTTTATATCTGTGGGTTAAGGATAGCGGTTGTCACTAAGTCTGTATACTTGGGTAGCACACTGAATATGCCTGGTACCCTGGATGATGAGGTATCGTTACGGATCAGCAGGGCAAGTGATGCCTTCAGAAAGTTGGACGGGTGTCTGTGGAGACGTCATGGGATCTTGCTGCCAACTAAGATAAAAGTTTATGCCGCATGCGTTATCTCGACTCTTCTCTATGGCTGTGAAACTTACATACAGGGAACATTTGAGACGTCTCGAGCGGTTTCACCAAATGTGCCTACGGCGAATCTTAGGTGTGGGTTGGCAGATGTATGTTAGTGATGTGGAGGTGCTTGAACGAACCCAATGACTTAGCATTGAGGCTCACATTATTAAGTATAGACTGTGATAGAGTGGACATGTGGTGAGGATGTTAGACAGTCGACTTCCCAAACAATTCCTTTATGGCGAACTCGCCGAGGAAAGACGTCTGGCCCAAAAGCCTAAATTGAGATTTAAGGGTTGTTAAAGATCCACCTTAAAAAATGTGAGATTGATGAAAGAACCTAGGAGAGTCTTGCTTTGGATCGCGGAGGGTGGAGAAGGACCTAGCGGGGAGGTTTGGGAAAGTTTGAGGCGGATCGAACCCAGTATGGGCGGCTGAAGCGCGATATCCGGAAAGGGAGAGTTAAAGGAACCGTGGATGGGAGGGGGCGCCAAATTGGTCTTGAGTGTGAGGTGTGCGGAAGAATATGTCTGAGCAGAGCTGGGCTGATGAGTTACCAGTCTACTCATCGGCGCAGCGGGCCACAAAGCAGTCTGTAGTTGCCAGAGTTAACCTGTCAACTGCGGGCGGATGTACAAAACGACAGGCGGTTTGAAACGGCATTTGATCCTGCATGGAAAAGAACAGCAAGAACGTGCTGCTAGTGGTGCACATGTCTGTACAATGTGTGCTAAGGAATGCCAGAGTTTAGCAGGGCTTAAAAGCCACATTCTTGCAGCCCACCACTGAATTTTTTCGTGTTTCTATATATCTTTTGTGTGTGTGCCATATCGAGTGATAGTAATGTTCGAAAGCGAATTTGCTGCCATCATGCATGTATGTATATTCCAGGTAGAAAATATTTAAAAATAAGAATAATTTAATTTCAACAAGAGTCGTTGATAGTGTTTAATCAAAGAAAGCAAATTATATTTTATCATTATTCTTTATGTAAATAAAGTCATATCTTGCTGCGATGTGTAGACCGTTTCAATCATATTTGATTTCATCAGGAAATAAAAATTAAAATACAAAAATGAAAAAGGTTCACGACATTTTCAAATTTTGAGGAGAAAAAATATGCCATGACTGGCGTGAAGCAAAGCTGAAGTTCTTTCCTCATCCTAGCAAGATGTGACTGTATTTACATGAAGAATAATATATGTGTGTATATATATATATATATATATATATATATATATATATATATATATATATATATAACGGCAGTGTTATGCATTTGAATACAAATATATGCATATATTCTTACAAATACACACGACCCTATATATATATATATATATATATATATATATATATATATATATATATATATAAACAAGTCTACATAGTCACCACACTAGATATGCAAATGTTTTAGAAACATTGTCGGTTACAAACAAAAAGTCTTCGTCAAGCGACTTAATAAATGGTTGCATTTCACAGAAGAAACCAGTCTTTTGACGATTGGTTTCTTCTGTTTATGAGAACATGTCGAATGTCGCTACCATGTAAATTGGTTAATATTAATAAAAATATATAACTTTCACTTCTTTTATTGACACTTTGAATACATCGTTAAATTCATTAGTTACCACGCTTGAATATCTCAAACATGGTTTATATATATATATATATATATATATATATATATATATATATATATATAGCGTGTCAGAAGCGATGAAAAAAAATCCAATAAAGTGCTCAATCGTGGATGTGACAGCTTAAGATACAATATTCATTACTATATATACATATTTCAAGGTCGCACTATTGATATCATTACGCCGAATCAACCATAGCAGCTTGGGAAAAGTCAGCGTAAATTCAACAGCGACATTGAAAGTGGTCAATCATTGATGTTAAAACATCTTACGACCCAACCTCCAAGACCTGCCCACTTTGCACCAGCGAAATGTATAAGATTCTTCAGGCTATCAATAACCCATTCATAGCCTGTATGAACATTAAAAATGAGATCTTCAGACAATGTCCCCACAAAAGGAAATTCATCCTGCCAAATGGCCTAACAACAGCATAACTCAACCTACACACACTAATTAACAAAAAGACGCCTAATTAACACAAAGACGCCTAAATACCGCATTCATCTCATTCTAAACTCCAAACCATCCCTCTTCTCAATCATATCTCAGCCTTCCTTGCTACCTAACCTCCTTGCCTTAACCATATAAACCCCCCCCCTGATAATAAGGATAACCCTTTATGGAGCTGTTACTTCCTCCTCCCCCCCGGCCTTAGCAACTTTTCCATTTCTTTTACAAGATTACGTAATTTAACCCCTTTTTTAATCTTATTTACAGTACCATTTTACCTTAAAATCGATCCATTCCTTCTCCCTCCCCCTAGTTTATTTATACGTACATTTGTTGTTAATAATGTTGTTATAACTATTGTTATTATATTATTATTATTATTATTATTATTATTATTAATAATAATAATAATGATAATAATAATAATAATAATAATAATAATAATAATAATAATAATGTTACTTGATTTTTATTTTTTACTTTATTACCTTTTTTACCTTAATATTTATATTTCTTTATTTTTACTTCATTATTTTATCATCAATATTTTTGTGGTTATTGTTATTTTTATTATTATTATTATTATTATTATTATTATTATTATTACTAATAGTGATGAATGGATTCGTAAAAATATTAATGGTAGGGATGGCGAGTTGGTACATTTTGTGATGGTAGTAGGACTGTCTCACCATAGATATCTATATATTACTTTTTATTATATTTTTTTATATTTTATATATATATATATATATATATATATATATATATTACACAGTGATCACCACTTATCAAGGCCCGGAAGCCACTCAGGGATAAGGGTTATTGCAAGTACATTTCGTTAGTGTGGAGATTTGATGAAGTGTTTAATTAAGGGGGCGGTTCATTAGGAATTTGTTAACATTGGACTTGAAGACATCCAAGTTTTAGTCCGGAGGGAAGCAGGCAGACGGAACAGAGTTCCACAGGCGTGCAGTTCTAAGAAAGAAGCTTTGTTCATGGAATCCGCGTTTTGATTTAGGCACAGATAACGAGTGGGGGAAATTTTTCACAGTGGATTCAGCTAGACGGGTGTTTTTCGTGAAAGATTGGCGAGGGGGGACCAGAGATTGGAGTTCAGACGAGCACCTGCCATGGAAATAACGATAAAACAAGGATAGGCTCGCAACGTCTCTTCTGTTGGAGAGAGATTGCAGGGTAGAGAAAAGGGCATCCCCCACTAAGCACCGAAGTCTATTTTGTACTCTGTCAATGCAGGATAGGCTATTTTTAGCAGCTCCTGCCCAGATATGGCAACAGTATTCCATCCTTGGACGTACTAGGCTTTTATATAGATAGAGAATTGCATCAGTAGTGAGATATCTTCTGGAGCGGTAGAAGGATCCCACCATCTTTCCAACGACCTTGGCAACAGACTTGATGTATGTGTTCCATTTCAGATCAGGAGTAAAGGTCAAACCCAGAAGCTTGTCAAAACACGGGGCCTCACCCAGACGAGAGCCATCCATCACAATTGATGCCAGCTGGGGATCAGAGTGTTGATGATGTACAGATAGGAGTTTGGTTTTGGATGCATTAAAGGTAACCAGCCACATCTTCCCCCACTGAACCACGCGCTCGAGATCAGAGGAGAGAGAATCAGAGAGAACTTTTTCATTTACAGCCTTTGATGTGTTGCCGTAGATGGTCGTGTCATCAGCATAGATGTCAACGAATGATTTTAGTATGTGTTTAGGGAGGTCATTGATGTAGATCAGGAAGAGAGTTGGGCCCAGGATTGACCCCTGAGGGACTCCAGCATTTATATTGCAGGCCTCCGATTTTTGTCCATCTACCACTACTCTTATGAGCCTATCGGAGAGAAACGATTTAATGATTGAGAAAACATTTCCAGTTATACCGTAGTTGGAAATCTTGTGAAGTAGACCCTTATGCCATACCTTGTCGAAGGCCTTTGATATGTCAAGAGCAATTGCCCTAGAAAGGAAGCCTTTGTCAAGAGATTCACTAATCCTGTGGGATATAACCGTCAGCACATCTGCGGTAGATCTTGCAGAGCGGAAACCATATTGTGTGTCACTAAGAAGGTTATTCCTGCTGAAGTGGTTGACTATTTCTCTATTTAATATGGATTCTTTGAAACTCCGCGGATTAATAAAATTTTTATATTTTTATTTGATTATCCTGTGGAACAATACATTCATATAAAATATAATTTATAGTCTTAAACTGTGTTCTTATATATATATATATATATATATATATATATATATATATATATATATATATATATATATATATATAGTAATTTATAAAATATATATGGCCTTCACATTACTAACTAGCTCTACCTAGGTATTGAGCAAGTTTACGCATAAATCTATACTTTTGTATATTAATTTTATGTGAGTAAATGAAGTAGTTATATATATATATATATATATATATATATATATATATATTTGTGTGTGTGTGTATGCCGCATGTCTTACACACGTGTTCTTGAATAGCGGAAATTCATTAAGCAACTCATCATAGAGAGATATGCGTTCCTTGGAAAAACAGGTGGAGAGTTTTGCTTTTGGAATAAAAAGTGAGGCAGCATGAAAATGGCCAAGCCGGTGCACGAAGTATGAAAGTGTGGTACGTGTGCAGCGAAGGTATTTTCGTGGAAGAACTTTTAACATAATCCAGATTTGAACAAAGAAAATGTTCGTACAACAGTGTGGTGGTGAGATCTTCAGATATGGCAACGGAAAGACACAGCGATTTTAAAACCCGGGTGGTCAATGACTGGAATGAAGCTAACATGTCGACGCGGCAGGAGAAAAGGTTCGATACATCAGAGTTTTGTTAATTATGTTAATAATATATCGAAATATGAGCCTTTTAAAACAAGACGTAATGCGCTGTCTGGAAAGTACCATGAATAAATGCTTTTTATTTCAACAATAAAAAAACTGAACCGAATTTACTTTAAGACTTTTCATACAACACCGCGTTCTGTGTTCATATGTAATGTCAACCTTACTTCCGAAGGTTTTGTAGTTAGGTTTCCCTTTAAAGCAAGAATTTGCTCACGAGCTAGTAGATGCTATTCGCAAAATGTTAATAAAAAACATTTTAAGTTTAATCACATAAAATTTCCTATTAAAATTCTTAACTGAATTTATGAAACTAACGTTATTTTCATGACCAACTCAACTTTCAACAAAACATATTTATTCCTCCCGTCAAGTACTCTTCATATTTTACATTTTAAAATTGAAGTACTAAAAATTCATGTTCTAATGAGATTATTAAAGTATTATTTAAGCAAAACTAGTATTGCTTTTCTATTCATGAATTACATTCAGGAAACCAATTTGTCCATTAAAACGAGAATACAACATAGATAATCCGCTTTTCTTGGAATTTTATTTGAGATTTAAATCCATAATTTTCATAAAATATTTATTGTAAACTTTCAAATTTAAATTTTTCATAAAATATTTATTATAAACTTTAACAAATTTGAATTAATTTCGAAATGTTTTTATCCATACATTTTATTAAATGTAAAATTATTTCACTAATTCAATAGAAATAATCAACATTCAAAGAGGAAAAGGATAATTATCAATGCTTGAAATTCCATCACATTAATTCCGCACTAAAAAAACGATATCTAGTTATGCTAAGTGCTATGCAAATATGTAATTTTTTACTCTTAATATCGAAGTTTCCTTTTTAAATTATTATTTGTTTATTTATTTAATTATTTATCTTCATTTTTCGTTATTATTTTCTTTCATTTAACTATGCATCTATTCATATATATGTGTACATAAATTGAACATATATATACATCTATATATTTCCCTTTTCTAAAACTTTTTATGTTCATATCTATTTCTCTTAATTCTAAAACATAAATACCAGAATATTTCTTTAAAACAAGGGTGTATCCAAAAGTAGCTTAAAGGCATGAATTCAACACAAATGTATACAACCGCCGTGATCAATAATAAATTAATGCAAATGTATGTCTGAATATTGAATGAATTTCCTTTTTATATATAGTTTTTAAAATCAAAGAACCATACATAAATTGAACATTGATACCCTTATACTAATTTGGATGTGAAATAGTCTAGCTAGCACTTCTATTCTATTGAAACAATTTTGTATAATCCTCTGCTTTTTGTTAAGTAAATCTGCATTGGACGTATATTATATGTTTCCTCTTGTTAGGTAGATTTTAATTTAATTTACTTGATAATGAATTTTATTTTTAACTAATATGCTAATATATATGTATGCATGTATATATATATATATATATATATATATATATATAATTGTTCTTTATGTAAATACAGTCATATCTTGCTACAGTGTTTCAATCATAGTTGATTTCATCAAACAAGAAAAATTAAAATGCAACAATTAAAAAGGTTCCAGACCTTTGCAAATTTGGAGGAAATAAAATATGCCGTCATAGGTGTGAAGCAAAGCTAAAGTTCTTTAGTTTTGTTGAAAAATAAAAACTATGAATAAAAAATAGATTGATATCCTTAATTTTAAATGAAGAATGAGAATGAAATAAGTATAAAGTAATGTTAAACTTTATTTCCTTATTAAATAAGTTTTAAACTAAATTTTTTCTTAAATCACATGAATAAGTTAGCCGATATTTTTGTAAATAAACAAAGCAAATTTCCTCATACGAAACTTACATAGAATCGTAACGTTTTAACTTAGTTGATTAGGCAGGCTTAAAAATAAAAATAAAATTTTTGAAAAAGATTTTAAAAATAAGTTAAATTGAATAAAGAAATATAGTAATCTAATTAAAAAAATCAATGAATAGTATTAATAAAACATATTAAATGGTCATAGGTAATTAGCGGTAACGTCGTGGTTACAATAATATATGCATGTATATTTCGGTGTTTACATATGTATAATACAAATACCTTTATATATATATATATATATATATATATATATATATATATATATATATATATATATACATATATATATATATAATTGTATGTTGTAGTGGCATAGATATTAATTCAATAAAACACCAACAAAAAAAACTGTTCTTATAGTCAGAGTTCCTTTTTTATACAATAATTATTGGCTACACGTATGCAAACAATACTGTCTGTATAAATAAAGGTATTTCTATTATACATATGTAAACATCGGAATATACATACATATATATAAAGATACGTAGATAGATTCTCAACGTCACGAATTCGAATCATGTGACGAACGAGATAGTCAGATCTAGTTACATCCAGCTCCCTTTCTAGGAAGTAATATATTTAATGCGATCATGTGACAAGCATAGAAAATTAAATTTAAAACATCTCTAATCAATAATTTCAAAAGGTTGTCTAATGTTTTCAGAAGAGTTGCGTAGTGTGTATACATGTATGCGAGTTTTGTATGTTAGAACAAATGCTTATATGTATACGTTTGCATGTGTGTGTGTGTGTGCACTTGTTGAAATGTATTTGTTTTATGCATATGTATGCGTGCAGGCTTTGTGTGTGTGCATATATGTGTATTACAATGTATCCTTATTTATGAGTTTACTTGTTTGTGTACATTTGCATGTTCGTCACATATGTTTACCCATATGTACATATATGTGTGTATTCGTCTACGTCTGTTCGCATCTGTGAATACGTTTGTTTCCCTGTGCGTCTCTGTGTGTCTATGTAAGATCTCGCTCGCTCTTGTGTGTATATTTGTTCGTTCACTTGTTTATATATGTATGTGCCTTTTTGCCTGGACCTTTTCCTGGTTCAAACTTTCTGTTCGTTTGTCCGATGTCTCTTTGTGAAGGACATCCAAACATCGAAATAGATTTGGGTCCCTGGGCCATCCAGGTTAATCGCAAACCTTCAAAAAACGAACGATAGTACACGAAGCCTGCGCACTTTGCAGCTTCCTTTGAGAATTCTCTGAACGCAACATGAGACAAGTTAGGTTTCAGTTTCCCTCGCAGTAATCCTTTTGTATATTCGTGATTGTCTTCCCTTTGCTCTCTCGATACAAGGTCTACATTTCACTTTAATGGCACAAACTTAAGGCAGGATCAAACAGAAACAAAAGTGAAATGCTAATAAATAAATGCAAAAAATATGTATTGAATTTTTTTAGATGTGTTCATTTGATTTACGGTTTACGCAATTGAACTAAGCTATATACGAGGGGCCTTTAAAAAAGTGTCCAGACTTTTTTGTACAAGCATTTAACATCATTATAGACTCTTGACAATTCAGTATGTAGTTGCTATGTCTAAATATCTATAAAAGTGAAATTGTCTGCCTGTGTGTGTCTATGTGTGTACATTTTCCTACCAAAGTACTCTATCAGTTTTCAGTCTCCAGACGTGAGATTTGACATCATGTTTGTTACGTTTGGAGAAAATTCTTTTTATCAGTTCTCGGCCAGATATTTGGCTGTCAAGGGTCAAAGTTTAACGATTTGACCTTTGAAAACTCTACAAAACTCCTCCGTCAATTTTGGGTCTGAACACCTAAAGTTTTAGATATTAGGTACGTGGACATGGATCAAACTGTTAAATTTGATTTGAGACCAAAACAATATATGTTAAGGAGTCAAAATTGGCTTCAAAGTTTTAAAAAATTTACCTTTGCGGTCTCTACCAAATTACACAGTCAATTTTTTGTCTAAACATTTGAAATTTTACATAAAATGTATTCAGACATAGAGCAAGCTTTTTAATCAGTTTTTGGCCGAAGTTTTAGCTGCCATGAGGTCAAAGTCCAAAAAATGTTACCTTTGCGGTCTCTAGCACACTATTCAGCCGATTTTGGGTCTAAACATTTGAAATTTTACATAAAGGGTATTCAGACATGCATTAAGCTTTTTAATAAGTTTTAAGCGAAAGTTTGGCTGCCAAGAGGTCAAAGTTAAAAACGGTGAACTTTGCAGACTCTACTAAACTCCTCTGTCAATGTTCGGTCAAAACACTTGAAATTTTAGATGTAGGTTGCTAGGACATGAGTCCAACTTTTTAATAAATATATACATATGCAAATAAATTCATGAATAGTACATAAGGGCCGAGCAAAGTCGGACTGAACCGCTAGTATCTTATAAAATGACTAACCAATTCTCATGATTTCAGGGTGAAATGAACAGCTACAGAAGGTATTAGAATACATCCTACTAAAGTCTGATTTTCACAGCTGGTGAATTTCAATAGTGCAATCTAACATGAGAACACTTTAGAAGGACGATATGCAACAAAATTTTCTTTGAAACTTAGAAAAAATGCCACAGAAAACTATTCAAACTGCTTTTGGATTATCTTCAAGGAATGGAGCATCAAATATTTAGTAGTATAAGAAATTCAAGGTAGGTAGGGAGTCTTTGAGGTGACGTTTGGGAAAGGTAAGGAAGTCATAACACCAAAGTTGATTGACCAAATAAAGAATTGCATGGATAAACAACGTCGTGTCTCTATAGGGACAATAAGGGCACAGTTTAATGTCAGTGTGAGAACTGTACGTTCAATTATTCGCGAGGAAGTGAAGATACAGTAGATTTGCACGAATGCATCAGTTCACAACTCTATTCTTGTCACCCACTATTTGACTAATATAGAGCATCACTCTCACTATAGTCCAGACATTGTTTATTTATTCCATAAGCTCAAGGAAAGCTATAAAAGCTGTCGTTATGAGACAATTGATTCAGGAGATGAAAGATGTTGTGACGAGGGTTATTGACAAGTTCACACAAACGTTGGAACGGTGCAAGTGCATTGCAGCCGAAGGAGCTTACTTCGAAGGGGACTAGGGTTTCATGTGTGTACTATTGATAAAATGCCAATACAAAAAAGTCTGAAAAATTACTTAAGACATATATATATATGTGTGTGTGTGTGTGTGTGTGTGTGTGTGTGTGTGTGTGTGTGTACTAGCTTAACTTGTCTTGACTTTGCCTGCAATAGCAGAATAATTTTACAAATTGCTTACTACATATAAAGAATATTGAACTATTTTGTGTTTATAGTTTTATGAAGCCAACACACACTTCTCTATTCGAATGTATACATTCTCTATTCGAATGTAAAAATCGACTTTACTTTATTACATATATACGGAGAGATAGATAGATTGATAAATAGATAGGTAGAAAGATAGATTCAAACATTAAATAAAATGATATATACTGTCGCGGTACTATTAGTCCCCATCCATTGTCTCAGTGAAGGTGCGTCAAGTCACGGTTTATGGGGTTACGGATTTGGTATAACCACGTTGAACGTGAGTAATTCTACATATTTTTATAAAGCATGGTAAATGCAAGTTATTTATTCAACCTTTTAACATTATATCTTGATTCAACCTTTTTAATGTTTCTTAAGAAGAGTTCCACATCCGACGATATTTCAAGTAGTATGGTTTAAGCATTGACGGCTTTGGCTCTCTACCTCACTCTCTCCTTCGGGGCATTCGTGAATTACTTCATGCTCATCATTCACAAGTCCATTCACGCTGTTTTGTTAAGTGTTTTAGTGCATTGCCATATCTTTCTTTGCAGTTGTACAGACAGTAGCTTGCAGTTTCTTTCTGTTCGAGCAGTGCCTTTACTTGGTAATAGTCCTGACCATTGTACTCAAAAGAACCTTCTGCACAGCACAACGAGATACAAAAGCATGAATAGAATTATTCCTGATTGCTACTGTATTAAATCAGTCACCTGCTTCCCATGACATTATATTATCCTGATTCGGAGGTGGGCTGAAGTGGGTACTCGACCTTACAAGGGGTCTCCCACTAGAGATGAACGTAAACATTCACTATGGGAGGGAAGGAGGCGTCTAACATTTTCCTTTCACAGTATCGCTGTCCTGCAACTCTATACCGCGCTTTGTATTCCCAAATGGTCACCCATCTAATATAAGCCATGCTCATTGTTGCTTTACTTCGGTGATCTGGCGGAAAATGGTGTGTGCCCGTGATTATGACGTATGCTGACGATGTTAAATAAACAATGGCGTTTGATTTCAATTGTGTTTTGTGTTATTGAGATTCTATTACGTTACTTTCGAGAACTATTGAGTATCTACGAACGATTCTGTTGATGTTATTTGTTTTTGCTATACGTTTTGAATGAATTCCATTATTTACGAAAGCGCATTTTTACCTAGATACGAATTGGGAATAATTTCCCCTTTAACCAATTTGGCACTCCCACATGGGGAGCGGCATATATATTGTTTTTAAAATATAATTATCCACTGACATGTGTTTCGTCGTCTACGACTATTTTGATTTGGCTGACTCTGGTATATTTACAAAGTTTGTAATCTCAAGGTTTGTTTGTAATGTTCAAAGATGTTTAATATGAGCACAATTGGTCACATGACACACATCAAGCCGAAAGTCCAATTCTTGCACAAGTATTGCGTTGTCAATGATTGCAACAACTTCTGTTATTTGGGCTTTCATCTCATCCACGGCTCTTGGAATAGAAAGCACATAGACCAGTCCTTTAAAAAATCCCTACAAAAATCGCAGGGTGTGAGATCTAGAGATCTGGGAAGCCAGGACATTAGATCCTGACTATCTTGTCCAGATCGTCAATCCATCTGTATCATAGTGTC
The DNA here is from genome assembly GCF_053919585.1 of Euprymna scolopes. Lineage (NCBI taxonomy): Eukaryota > Metazoa > Mollusca > Cephalopoda > Sepiida > Sepiolidae > Euprymna > Euprymna scolopes. The sequence goes on along the minus strand of NC_136519.1, from coordinate 50,078,063 downwards.
GTGTTCAGAAACTATTAAAAAACTCTTAGTCTCCAGTGTGTTAGTGCCTCATCATGTAGGAAAATGGGGTTATCAGACCCTTCCTTGCTCAAGTAAACTTTTTCGTGCTGCTTATAGAAAAAAAAATTAAGAGAATCTACATCAAATTTAAAATGGTATTAGTATGTAAAAATTTTCGGAAGACGATAGATGTGTTTGCGAATATTTACATTCATCTCTAGAAAGACATTATGGTCCCCTTAAATTGTGTAATGCATCTTATTTGATGACTTCTAACTAATATGTATATCATTTTCCGGCAACACAATCTCAATGCTGAATTATCAAGTGACTCTTTAACTTCAGATAGGTATTGAAGCTGAACTTTATAACTTTAAACATTAATTGTTCGGAAGAAATTTATCTCACACCGTATAGAATTCTCTAGAAAGGAACAATTGAAATGTGTCTAACTCTTTTTGATAACCTTTGAGTCGAATGTCTAGATGAACCCTCATCTAAGTAAGAGAGAAACACTCTGCCACTTCAAATATTTATATCCGATTTCAGTGAAATTTACACCATATGCATAACACACTAGATAAAAGAGAACTTTGAAACATTTCCAATTGTTCCGATAATGTTATAGAACGAAATATGAGAGTATGGCTTCAGTAAAAAGAAATCAGGTAAAATGGTGAAATTCAAAGTTTAAGATTTTGTATAGAAACGCTGCTTTGAAAAAAAACAGATTGTTTGGACTCTGTCGTAATATCTGCACATAAATATGATATTTTAAATCATGCTGATTTCTTATTTATTACTGGCAGGACCAGTTAACCGACGTTGCCCGGTGAAAGCATGCGCCCCTCGAAAAAGTTAAACTATGGCTTACTATGTTAAGAACGGCTTCCGGAATAGACACCGCTAACCTCTTCATGTTAGGAATGGCTTTCTGAATAGACATCCTGTTTATCAGAGAACGGGGTAGTCAAAGTACTTGCTCCAAATTTAACCTTGATATTCGTTGTCAACATACCCACCCGCAAAGATTATAACCTCCCCCAAATTAGGGGATGGCAATGTGGAGGGGAGAGAGTAGATTTATTTATCACGTGTGTTACAAATCTGGCGGGCACTGCCGTACCGTGTATAATCATGTCTCTATATCTCGAAAATTACTTGTCTTCGCAAAAGTTAACAGAGATTTTCTAAATAAGCATAGTTGAATTCTTCTAAAAGTTGTCATTTAAAAAAAAATTGTGAGTTGTCGCTAAAGTAAAACATTTATCTAAAAAAACAGAATTAATATCAGAGCAATGCCGATAATGAGTCCAAAAAAGAGAACTAAGCAAAAAGCATATATATATATAAGTGACAATGTAATTTATGGTAAATGTTTAGTTTAGCGGCGTAAATTACTTGACATCGACAAAAATTATAAAATACTATTTATGCTTATATAAAACACATTGTGAAACCCAAAAGCTGAAATAAAATCAGAAAAAAAATCATTTTTATTATGTTGTCATTATTTTTATTCGAATCCGTTCATATCGCTTTAAAAATTTGGTCTTTCTAAAGTTTGGCAGATTTGTTTTATAAAGGCCAAATTTGGCCTTATGCTCTTTCATGGAGCCATACTTTAATAAAGAGCATATAAAAAGCCAAATTTGGCCTTGAAAATGCCAATCTATCAAAGTTTAGAAAGAGAAATTTATAAAAGTAAAATGGTGGCCTCGATTGTCGGAAAGTTAGTCTCATATAAAATGATGAAAAAATAATGAAAATGTATATTTTCTGAGGGTTTTCAGCCTTTAGATGTAATAATGTGTTTTATATAAAAATAAAGATTTTTTTCTGTCAAAAAACGAAAAATAAATATAGAATTGTGTAAAATAGTATTCTGTTTGATTCAGTTGACACAATTGATTCGGTTGAAGCCTATGTAATCCTTGGAACACATATAATTAAAATTGTCCACAGTCATTATAAATGTAAAAAAAAAAATAATTTAAGTATTTAACAAAAAAAAAACGCTCCCAAAACAAACGAGAACAACAAGAAAATCATCGAGAGGGGTTGAAAAGCCGCCCCAAATCGAAAAGATAAATAATGGTGCACATAATTCTTTTTTTGTCAGGGTTTTTTTTTCTTGGTGTGGATATTAGTGTATAGACACTTTGTTCATAAATAAGTGTATGGTTAACAGTATTTAATTTTCTGTTTGTGAGCTGTTTATATGTTTATATTTGGCATTATTTTTTCAGCACGATTGCAGCATGTAGAGAACGCCGCCATATTGGAAAACTTCCTGAGCGTATTCTGGAAGAGAAGGCTTGGCTAATCTCAGCCAATCAGATGGAGCGGATTTTGAGAAGAGAAAAGTTTATTATTTTTTTAATCGGATAATGGAAAAAATTATGTTATGTGTACGTACCTAATAACCAATTACGATGGGGGCAATGAAAGTATAGGACCCCTTCCTCTATATATGTCGTGATTGTGATGGTAATGCTCCTATGATGCAATGTAACATTTTATTATAACGACCTAATGTGTCGTTCGAAAATTACATAACGCATTGCCTATTAGCCTAGACGTAATGCAAATTTACGATACTCTAGTCTAGAGGGGAATTTCTGCAGTCAAAATATTATATAGGAGATGTTAGAGCAAATTCTCTATTTATTATAATCAAATATATATTAATAATTACAAAAATAGGAGGTGAGGACCAATCGCTATTATCGAAACCAGAATGTTCGTCATTCTTTATCTCTACCGCGCTATTTCCGTCGAAGATACCGAAAAATGGATATGAAAGACTAAAAGAATTTTAGCTATGAATGTTTAATTTAATCATGTATTTTTGTTATTTTTTTTTTAATTAGACGTCTTAAAATAATTGCAAATTTTCTTCCGATTTTCAGATTGTGTAATCATGCGCATATTTTTTTTTTTTTACAGCTGATGAGTTCCTTTTCTTCTGATGAGTAAAGGGTCAAATAAATAAAAAAAATTGACGGAATTATTCCAAGAATTGAACCATTTCAATATGCTTTAAAAAAACGGTAAGATATAAAACACCTTGAAATTTGGAGTATAGAATTTTGTCATCTATCTATCTACCTACCTATCTGTCTCTATCTATCTTTATATATATCTATATATATATATATATATATATATATATATATATGTATATATATATATAAATATATATATATATATATATATATATATATATATATATTCGTCTAGTGATCACACAACTATGAAACTTCCGGTTAGTTACGTTTGACTCAGTTCTAACCTTGGGTGATTTAATTTTGTATCGCTGGAATGGAGCAGAGAGCAGTAGCACCCCCTTCTAGATTTGTAACTAGAGACACTTAATAATGCTGTTGTGTTATAAGTGCCTGCTTGCATGTGTTCAATGGTGAACTATTTACTATTATAAGCGAATGTAGGGAGAGAGAATATATATATATATATATATATATATATATATATATATATATATATATATATATATATATATATATATATATTCGTGCTACAAGATCTGGCTGTGTGAAGATATTAGTTTCCTGGGGCGAAATGCACCTAACATTGATGCTTTTAGTTTTTTCTACTTCCTTTAGCAAAACTGAATTATGTTCTGCAAAACCAAAAACGAAAACAACAACACGCGTTTTCCCCTATTCCCGTCTTCCCATTCCCCTTTCTCTTTCTATCTCTCCCACTTCCTGACTAGTTTCCTAACTTAAATTGTACCAAAGTTGTAATTAGTTTCTCTCTGTCATTGCAAAACTCATTCGTGTTCAGCAGGGTAAGGAACAAAAACGATAAAATCTATTATAAAACCATCAAACCAAAAACACTACAAACTAGCGATTAAAGATACAAAAAGCTTGAAGAATAAAATTCTTCTAAAAATTAACTGGATGCAACATGACTACTATTTCCAAAATAACTGAATTTTGCATGGAATAGCCCAAAAAGGGTTTATATGCTATAAAACAAAACAATCAAACCAAACTTTACAAATAAATATATCAACATACTAAGAACTTGAAGCATAAAAACTGCTTCCAAAAATAACTGAATTTGACATTAAATATCCCGAAAATGGTTTACATGCGGAAAAACAAAACAACCTATATATATATTCGCAGAAAGCCATTATTCAAGCACGTTCGATTGAACACAAACGAGTTATTCTTTTCTCCGATTTTTCTGGATATCGTTTCTGTTCGCCTGGCATGTTGTAAAAAATGGCGCTCAAAAGTGGTTATTAACCATACTCAAGCCCTTTCAATCGGTGCATCCGATTACCATCAGGAGCGATTGTTGCTCTTTTCGCTTTCTTTATCTTTAATTTTGAGTCGCTTTTGTATTGGTTATTAAGACGAATGCTAACTCTAAGTGCCCGCCAAGTTTCAGGGAGTTATAAAAAAAAACTTGCTTTAAACTTAAAATATGTTCGCGATTGTTGAAATTGATATCAGATGTATAAAATTCTCCAGAGAAGACAATGGAATCATTATGATATAGTTCATATTCCGTGGACCCTTTTCTGTAAGAATACCATTGCGAGAGAAACTCTTTAAACCTGTAAATACATACATTACATTTTTATGAAAAGTGTAACCATATATGATGGTTGCAACGTCTTGTCAGACGAGTGCCACTTCCTCAGACAATTAAAGTCCATGAGCCCAAAAATGACTTTCATCGCCACAGGGCCATTTTAATAGACAAATGCCTGAGGTAGTATCTATACACAGATGATGTAACAGAGTCTTAGCTTTATACAACAGCTAAATCTCTCTCTAGGTTCAAAATGTTGAGATCCAGCAACGAACAAGAGCAACAAGTTAAACTGCAGACCAGCTTAATGCGGATCCTGGTCACCCGTTTTATGTTTTTTTTTAAATCAGAGATTTGCTTCTCCTAGAAAGGTTGCCTTCACCACGGCTTACGGGAGCCCTCGCCACCTCAACACACACATACATACACACAAACACACACGGTGCTTGTTGGACGTTGACCCCGAAAAAGGGTTCATTCGCCCTTTAGAAGGTTTTTTTTCAATCCTTCAGGGAGACTAGTCACCCTCCTCACCAAACAAGTCTGGTGTGGGAACCAGCTTAGTCGCCGGTAGGTAGTACTGGGTTACAGATACCAGTAGCATATGGCATATCCTGACGTAACGACATATATATATATATATACATATATATATATATATATATATATATATATGATTCGAAGATTTTTCAAATTTTACCCGATTCCGATACAATTACTGATTCTAATTCTTTTATAAATCTTATATAAATGTCTAAATATTTTACAATAGAGTTGTTATTTTATCCGGACCATTATAAAAACAAATGCTAAATGTGCGGATATTTTCTTATGTGTACAAACATGATTGTGGAGGATGAACTGTAGATTTTTGTTTTACTGGCAACTTAAAATCAATAAATATTTATAATTGTATCATTATTACCAGCGGTAAAATGATTTTTCTTTAAAAAAGAAATAAAATTTAAAAAAAAACACACACACAATTTAAAAAATTCGTCTTAGTCATTGGAAAATTAGCACAATTTCTTTACGATTTCGATGCCGATTTCCTGCAAAGTTCCAGATTGCGATTCTTGATTACGATTCCAAGTAATCGTCCCAACACTAATTTATATATGTATATATATATATATATATGTATATATATGTGTGTATATACATATATATATATGTATATATATATATATATGTGTGTATATATATATATATATATATATATATATATATATATATATATATATATATATATATAAGACACTAATTTTGATAATTTTCCAACATTTTAGTCTAACGGGGCGAAACGGAGAAATCAGGCATTAAAAATAAAAAAAATAAAATAAGGTGGGTATCGCCATCATCATCAACTTACGGACGGTAGAATTTTAACGGCCTGTTGTTCTATCATTGTTGCTAAGCGACGACATGGAAAAATGGCTTTACCAATGATAGATAAATTAAAATAACGGCTTCTATTATCGATTATCGGTAATTATCGGTGGTATTCTGAGACAAAACTATACTAAGATCACTCCCAGATTTATACACTAAAGTTCTGTAAATTTTAAAGAAAATCTGTACAGCCGTGACGGAGTCTATAAGGACCGAACTCATATACAGACAAAGTTGCATTTATATAATTGTATATAGATAGATAGATAGATAGATAGATAGATAGATATAGATACAATATTTAGAAAGTATAGAATATATATAAACAGTATTATGCGTGTGTGTGTAAATGATTTTATTTAAATGTGAATCATTAGGAAACGCATCTAATTCCAAAATGTCCAACGAATAATGAGATTTGTGATTTGAGGTGAGTCGAATTTGAATACATTTTACATTTGAAAAACATTCCAAGAAAACTAAAAATTTCTGATTTAAGTTAAACATTTTGTATAGAAAACAAGATTTGTTTTTTTTATAAATCGAAACAACCCATGAGAGTTTCATGATTTAATTAGAAATACCAGTCGTTATTAAATATCAGGATTTTCATTCTACTTTGAAAAGCCTAAGGGAAGCAAATTTCGAAGTTGTTGAAGAACAGACATGAACCAAGGCGAATAGAATTAGTGCGATGAAAAGAAAACAGATTATTATTGCGTTAAGTAAATACTAGCTGGCAGCCTCGCGTTCATCAAATTCCGTCCGTGTTTATTTACAATATCACGTCAGCTAATATTTTGGTTTGATGATGAATGCCCTAGAAAAGTAACTTCAGATTAATGTTTAATTTTAATATATGCTAACAAACAAATGATTTGCGGTAAATTTTAAATGAACCACTATTTTGTCGTAAATTTAACTTATTATTAAAAATGAGGTAACCCGGACTTGAACATGAGATCATTCGATATGTAAACGAAGGCTCTACCTGTGAGTTATATATCCAGATAACGATAATTCTAATTGATTAAGAAGAAATGATTTGCTGAGCTTTTATAATTTTCGTTGGACGGTGTAACTTCAAATAATCCTTTGTAAAATTATTCTGCTTTCTGTTTCTAATGTATTTATTTAGAACCTTCAATAAGTTTTGCAATTATTTTGTCTAGTGTGCCTACCTCCGTGTTGTTTTTGTAAGTCTTGTAAAAGATATTTCTCCTGTGTCATAGCGATACTTCCGCACAATAGAAGTGCTTAATTTTGCTGGCCTTGATGTTATTAGAGGTCATGCTGGTAAAGTTCTCGACGTATGACCAAACAAATAGACCAGCGGGTCCAAATCGGAGGAGGAGGAGGGGGTAGTGAGTGAAGGATACAAAGTCGTAGCACTTCTTCTGAAGCCAAGTTTGGGTCATTTTGGACTTATGGACCGACGCCGAGTCCTGCTGCCACACCAAGGGTCTACCAGCGGCTACCTGATTGCACCAAGGGAACATTACCCTCTTCAGCACATCCAGGTATACTTTGATGCTGACGTTCAAACCGACTTCAAACATGTGAGGTCGCATGATGTGGTCCCTACTTGAAACTGCATAAAAAACATGACCTAGAACTTTGTTTTCATTACCCTGGGCAATGGAGGGTGCTGGCAATGATCCTGCTCTTATAACTTGTATCGGTAAAGAGCATGAGTTGTACATTGATGCATCTCCAATCTCGCTCCTTGAACATTGTGTCATTTTCAGACATGATAGTAGACTCCTATCGATCTTGGAATTTGTACACAACTGGCCAACTTGTAGACGGTCTGCAACAAAAAACAAAAACCGGTTTTCGCCAAACGGAAATGGAATTATGTCGTCTTTTCTAGGGCGACAATTTTATCGTTGTGCGGAACGGTCTCCACCAGGCTACTGTGTGAATCATTGGTCTACAGTTTTAAAACTTGAAATATAAGTGATTCGGACCAGTTACACACCCTGGAATTATGTTAAATAAAAAAAGTAAAAAAATAGATGCGAAGAAGTTGGAATATAAAAGCTTTAACTTGGCAAGCGTAAGTCATGTTAAAGTGCCCTTTTACGTTGGCGCACACTTACGTGTATCAAGGTAACCTGCGTTAATTGTTAAAGTATTAATATAAATCTATTTTAAAGTCACATGTTAGCGTATACAGCTGGGAAGCTAAATGTTTTGGTTTCGGTTCTAGCTGATTACGCCAAAATCATACATTTTCAACTTCTGATATCACTACTATATATTGAATATAATAGAATAACTAATACATAAGCGGCTCTATAATAATTAATAGGAAATCTACATGAATTAAAATATCACACTTATTTTACAACCGGGCAACGCCGGGAGGCCGGCTAGTGTATATATATATATATATATATATATATATATATATATATATATATGTGTGTGTGTGTGTGTGTGTGTGTGCATATATTAATATATATGTATATGTGTATGTGTTGCAACTATTTCTTTCAATTAAATTCATGTATAATTGTTCATATCCTTTCTAATATTTCACGAGGAGGTTTCCCCAAATGTTCGTTATGTGCAAATTTGCGAAAAATTGAATTTTTATTTAATGTTTTATTGTTTTTTTTATTTATTTATTTATTTTGCGTTTATATTATTCCTATTTACTTGTCTCTTCACGAGGTTAGACGCAAGGTTAGACACAAGGTCGGTTTTTTATGCGGGGAAATTCCAGCCACCAAAATGAGGCACTCTGGATAGGAATAAAAGTAAAATAGTCTCTGTCATGACGAATTCTTTCTCAACTGACCGAGGACAGAAAAAAGTGAAGTGTCGCTTCAACAGATACAACACTGTGATCCCGGTCCGAAGGCCAAGAGTGATCTTTATCGTTCTATTTCAAATGTCAATTGATAAAATTGAGCATCGAGTTTTGATTCGTTCCTGCTGGTAGCGAGTTCTTTCAACCGGGAAAGTAAAAGAATTTATTTGTGCTGTCGAAGGTGAAAGAACAATTGCATATGTAGCGACCTCCAAGTGGTTCAAGGGTTTCGATTCTGGCGACATGAGAGTTGAAGATGAGTCACTTTTGGGACGACCGTTAAAGTTGGATTATGGAAACTTGCAAACAGGATTGGATATTGCGCATTAATCAAGCACTTTGCATCTCGGAAAATTATGATCTTTATTTTAAGGATTAATTTTTTTTAATTACTTGGAGACTTAATTTTTAATTTTTAGCAAGTGTTTACGAACTTTTGGTATAATTTTTTAAAATTTATATTTATTTCAAGCAATGAACGTTTAATTTAAAGTCTCATAAATCCTAGGTTTTGGAGGCATGTGAAATTTCCTTTTGTGTTTATATGGATTTCGATGACTATAAAAATATAGAAGTGTGAAATATCAGCTTATCATCATTAGTCCCGGGTAACGTCGGGTTTCCCTGCTAGTACTATATAAGACTATATACTAATCATACAAGTGAAGGTTATGCTACAGAGAGGTAGAGAGTATAAGGCACGGTACATCTGTTGTCAAAGCAATGAAATATGCAAATATTTTCACTGGACGAGATGAGAGATGTTGAATATCGATTTCAGAAATAGATCATGGGAATATGTACCAGAAAGCACAGTTCGAAGTGTTATACACTATCGACTATAACTATGCAATATCTACAGCTACGTATCAAAAAATGAAAGTACTAAACCTAATATGGTGATATGGGTCAAGGAAGAGAAAGAAGCAACCTTAGTAGAAGTTAATATCCCAAATGATGCTGGTTTAGACAGAGCTGACAGCGAAAAGATAATAAAATACCAAGAGTCGAGAAACTAGAATCTCAAGAATATCTCCATCAGTTTTGTAATTATAAGAGCAACCAGACCCATGAAAAGAATTTCAAAAAATATCTGCCAAATATACACGGTGAACCAAGTGCATGAAAGATACAAACAATTGAACTGAAAGGGATGGTTAGAATCTTTAAAATATCTCTCACTTGGAATATTTATTAAAAAAAAAGTGGATGAATGTCTAGCATCCAATAGCATGCATCATCCCACACTAGAACAAAATGTTAAGAAAATTGAAATAGAAGTGACTAATAAGTCCCTTGTCTCGATTTTCTTATCATTTTGTTATATAGTTAATGAGCGTGTAAACATCACTGTACGACATAAACACGTTGACAATCCGGTTCTCTTCAGATCAATGAAGTTAAGCAACGTTGGGCCTAGTCAGTACTAAAATGAGTGACGAAATGGGTCATGATTTTCCAGGTGCTGTATGTGCTCTCCGCTTATCTCGGCATTGTTTTTAACTTTCTAGCACTTCTCCTTGCTACTTGGTTCAAGCAGTGCCGATTCAGAAGAGGTGTGGTTGGAGATTGCGCGGCCGGTGCGTCAAAATTACACGCGCGGTTACCATTACAAGATTATCCATTGTCTCCTGAGACTAACTGAAGGCATAGCAAACATCTCTATTGGACGATTTGTAAAAAATTGAACACCGAATGCAGCAGAAAGTCAGGAGAACATATACCAGAAAGAACAGTTCGAATTAACTCATAAACCATTGAAAATAACTACCGATATACCCAGTGAACTAAGTGCAAGAATGATACAACGAATTGTACTTAACGGCAATGTTATCATCTTAGAAGTTAGGTTATTCCTAGAAATGCCTACATAGAAAACAGAAGGGAAAATTATTCCCAACTCGCATTTAGGTAAAAATGCACTTTCGTATATATAATTGAATTCATTCAAAAAGTATCGCAACAAAACAAATAAACAATATCTGCATAGAAAACGGAACACTTAAAGGTGAAGGCAAAAAATAAAGAAATAGCAATTGCTTATATATGGCATAAAACGAAAGTGGAATCGAACGGAAATTCTCCATCCTTTCAGTAATTATAGGAGCAACCGTACCATGAAAATAATTATTCATAATTTCATAATTATTCAATACTTTCAACAAAAAAATGCCAGATATACCCAGTGAACCAAGTGCAAGAGTGATGCTAACAATTACACTTGAAGGCGATGTTATAATCTAAGAAACGTAGATTAGTTGAACTGTATAAGGTAGCTGGTAAATATCAGACATATCTAGGTAAAACGGAATGAAATAAAAATTAAAATTAAAGATTTACACTCTTTATAAATATCCTAATTTTTTTTTATTAATCTTAGATTAAACATTTTTAATATTTTAATATGATGTATTGATTGTGTTTGGTTGAATCATGATTTCAAGGATTGGCATCAATTTAATTCTTGAATAATTATATTTCATTTTAGTATGGCATTTGTTTTCTTTAAAAATATCCTTTTTAAAAATACGTGGTACGTTTTAACATTTAAATTCCTAAATATTTATATAAAAACCTTTAAATATAAATCTTCACATATTTTAGATATTTTAATTTTAGACATCGTTGATTTTATTGTTTCCATTTATTCGCTTAAATTTTAGTTTATGCTGAAGCATCCTTTTTATATATAAGCCTTATAAATATTTGTTTAAACTTTCAATTCTCAGATATTTGGAATTATTTGTAATTTTAAAGCGTTTATATATATTTTATCCTTTAAAATTCTTACATCTGATTTTTTTTTCTTTATTGCTTTTGTTTCAGACTTTTTTCACTTATTTTCCTCTTCTATTTTTCCTTTTTTTTCTGTTTCTGTTTTTTGTTTGTGTAGTTTTCTTTTTCTTTTTTATTTTATATTTTTAGCTGTTTTCTTTCTTTCGTGTGTTCATTATTGTCTTTATATTAAGTTAACGCTGAATACGTCATAACATCCTCAAAATATCTGCCAAGAGAACTTAATATGTCGGATAAGTTGGTTGTTTTTGTTTTACGGCATATCAACCATTTTTAGGTTATTTAATGCCGAATCCAGTTATTTTGAAGAATACCTTTTTAATATAATAATTTTTTCAAGTCGGTTTCAATTTAACCTATAGTTGGGACCCTAACAGGTACTACCACTCCGGGTTATTGTGCTTCATACACTTTTTAATATTTTGTGCATTTTATTTGAAATCCAATATACGCATTAGATAATAAGATACACCAATCAAATACCATATAGCAATTGAATACTATATAATATCATATATCAATCGAATATTACATAATAGCATGTTACAGTAATTTTTCTGGCGAAAGGCCCAATTGAATTTGTTTCACAAGTCTGAATCCCCTCTATATCAAGTTTTAATTCTATGGACCAAAACCTGACAGGGTAGTTTGCTAGACCGGGAAAACCAATTATCTATCTCATTTAGATCCGTAAAGTCGCCCAGAGTTTTGACGTATACAAACGAATATATTCTTTATTTATTAAACGGTTATCTACGTGCACGTGTTTCGCCGTGTCACGGCTTACCAGGGTAGCTGGATGTTGTGGAGTTCGAACCTTCAATTGTAGAGTTTATGGCTGGGTGTGGATACCATTACGCTAAAAATCACTAACCGTGCATTTTCAAGTCAAAACTATGAGCGGTCGTTCGAATCGAAGGTAGGTAAGAGGCCTTCCTGATCTTCTAGGAGGAGACGTTGCATACTGAATATAATAAGCGTTAAAAATAAACAAAAACCGACATAATTTAAAAAGCGAAAAAATATCACGTACTCCTAGCTGGGTAATTGTGGCGTAAAGGTATCCGTACCCTGTTTTACACTCCATGGTTAGAGGTTCGAATCCCAAAATAGTCAACTATGAGCTGTGATGCAGCAAAATCAATGTACGTAGAAAAGTGTGTTATATATAGTAAATATATTTTTTCAAAAATATTTTTTGATGGACAATAAACAGATATTGCTAACTTTCTCCGAATATGTATGAGAGCAAAAACGAATACAATTAGGAATTTGTTGAAATTTATTGGAAACAAAAACAAATTATCAAAAGTTTCAGTTGAAAGAAAGGAAATAAAATATCGATTAATAAAACGGAAATGCAAAACTTGGAATCAATCGAGAGTTTAATGGCTTCCGGAAGTTTTGCAAATGATAACCGGATGGGCATTCGTATTTTCTTCGCAAGTAAAGAAGAAGAAGAAAAAAATGGACGAGACGAACAGGTTTTAGAATAAGTGAAAACAATTTTCATGCCGGAAAAACGGAAAACCTGCCACCATGTTGAATAAAGAGATTCCGGGAAGTAACACGTAGATTCTATTTGTATGTATGCGCATAAATAAGTCTGTGCGTGTTTAAGTGTTGAGGTATGTTAGCGTCTGCGTCTTGATGCGTGTTGCTATTCGTTTGTTTTTGTGTTAGTATGTTTGTCTGTATTTGTGTGCATGACCTTGCCTTTTGTCTGCACGTTCTGCATGTTACTTAGCGTGTGTTTGCGTGTAATAGTGTGTTTCTATGTGCGTGTGAATGTGTGTACGTGGTAAGGCGTATTGTATTCGTTTGTTTTTGCGGGCATGTATAAGTAGTGGTGTCTTTCAGTTTTTATCATTGTCTGCCCGTGTCTCTGCACGTAAGCATGTGTCTGCGTCCTATATGTTTCTTACTTTGTGTTTGCATGTGCAAGTATAAACGTACCTGTCTGTATGTGTATGTAAGTGTGTGTTTGTGTATGCTTGCCTGTATTATTGTTGTATATTGGTTTATATTGGAGGAGATGATATATTAAAACGTGTCATGTGTTATCTAGTGGATGTAAGATATTGTTCTTTTAACAGACAGATGATAAACGTATAAATCGTATGTATGTTGTTTAACCAGGAGGACATGATATTGACGTCTAAAATGAGTCATTTTGTATCAGACTTATCACACGGGATATTTTTACAGTTCATATGTAAGAAGAATAATATATGCTTCATACCTTTTTCTTCTTGAAGAGTTCTTCTGTATCTTTCCGCTGCTCCGTGACGAACCATGAAACGATCCGCACCATCCAATTGACACATCTGTTCTTATTTGTGAAACCATTAAAACAACTCATTATATTTTTATAATATAAATGTATTACGGTTGTCGCAAATGGTTTTCACAGGACCTGCAGTTTGTCTACATTTTCTATTCTTACAGCCCGCTCCTAGCTGTCTCTCCACCCCTGTCTAGACGTATGTCCGCTTTGGTGGTCAATCCTCAACTCTCTGAATCTCTCCAAAACTAACTGCACTGCGTGTTCTCTTACATCACCTAATTACGTGTCTCAGACCAACCTAATGTCCACAACTAGTTATTTGTTTATTCAAAACCCCAAAATAATGTTTACCTATATTTTCTATTTTCACATTCCTTTTGCGATTCACACGTCAATCATTTCTTCCCCAATTTAACTGTTTATTCTTCCAATCATAATAACTGATCCAGCGACCATCCATCGCTCAAATCAATTAATAAGAATACAATAACAATAATAATAATGTTCTGACCCTTGACCCCGCTTGCCACAGTTAACAGATACTACGCTATGATCACAGCCTAAAGGGTCATAACATTGCATTATCATTGTGCACGAATAAGCATGTGTGTGTATGTAACGTGTTACTTAGCGTATGTTTGTATTTGTCTATGTGTGTGTATGCAGGGACATGTGCATATACACACACACATATATATATGTATATATATATATGTATATACATATATATATATTGTTTTACCATAAAACAAGACATCAAGGAAAGGATTTATTACAACAAATAGTGTATTTCATCCTTAGTTACAATTGCTTCACGACTATTTAGACAAATTCAAACATTATGTCGTTTGAAAATTTTCACAAAAACAGTCTTTCGTCAGACTTATTGAATAAAAAGCACTTTAACAATGAAAAATTATGGAAGCCATTTACCTTATAAGGAAAATAAAATAAGCGAACATATTTTTGCTATATCTCATCCCTGCAAAGTAGTTTATATAGTAATAATAATTAACTAGCATTCATATGTAATCTATTGATGTTGGCATTCTGTGGATGTTCAGTGTGAATGGAGACGCTCTGATATTATTGCAGCGTTTTTCTTAAAACTTCAGAAGTATTTAGCTAAGCTAGCACGAACGACCGGTAAAGCCCGGTCGTAAAGTACGCTTAAATATGATGTTTTAATTCTTGCGGATGTCGTATATATTATTATAGAGTTAATGTTTTATCGATTTTCTTATATTATAAAGTTGCGATTTCAAATATAGAAAATATATATCCATATAATTTGGATGCATTAGCTTGATTAGAAACCGATATAAAAACCTTATGAAAAAAAATAAATGTATATATATAAATATATATATATATATATATAATTTGAGTTCCTGCAGCCAAAATCGAAACCGATACACAAACTTATGAAGAATGCTTGATAAAATCATTTATAAAAAAGTATAGTATTTATCTTTGTATACCAATACAGTAATATAATTCTGTTTTTTCTCTTTTGATGAGAAGCATTTAACATCGAAACGCCATGGCCTAAAAAATTATCCTTTCTACTTTCCTCTCATTTTCGTTTGTATTTAACTGATGGTTTTATACAGTTCTATGTAATTTTATTTCTTCATCTATGTATTTTAATGTATAAATTGCTCCTCTTAACAAAGTAGAGCTTCTACTATCTAGATAGGTTTACTTTATAGAGGAAAATATTCTTTTTATGCTACCTATTTTTAGTTATATATATATATATATATATATAGAGAGAGAGAGAGAGAGAGGGGGAGAGAGAGAGAGAGAGAGAGGAGGAGAGACGAGGGAGACGGAGGAGAGAGAGACAGAATGAGAGAAAACAAAGACGCTACATTTCTCCTTTTTTCTAATATGTTTTCTATATTCGATAATAACAAACTAATGTTTTCTTTTATTGGGAACGTTTTCCCTGACGCCCTAACGTGCCCTTATCTGGGCTCAATCAACAACGGCTGTGTTAACAGCATTTTGTATTAGACACAGTTTTTTTAATTAATGATTTTATTTCCAGATCAAACTAACTCGTGTGAAACTCGCTAACCCTGAGAAAATTTCCTTTCAATCCAATTTCTGCGGTTCACTTTCGTTCGGCTGTTTACGCAATTCTGCGTCAGCAAAAGTAGGTTTCGTTGTTTAGCTCGAACCACTTTACTTTAACAGCCAGGATTCGTGTAGCTGCAATAACAGCAAAAAATATGATTACATTTCGTAAGCATAAATCAGTTATTATAATATGTTAGATTAATGGAAGACATTAAGAAATGTCTAATGATCAGTTCCATGAGTGAAAAAATTCAAGAACTAGTAAAATTCGAATCTGGTACATCAATGTCGTAAATCCGTGTTATTACAACTACCGCATCGTTATTTTCATGACAAGTGCTCGACTGAACTCCAATCTATCGTCCCCCCTTGTCAAAATTAAAAAAAATGCACCCGTCCAGCTACAAACACTGTACAGAATTTCTCCTACCACCTATCTGTGGCTGACTCTAAACGCAAAATTCATGAACAAAGCTTTTTTTCCTCGAACTGTCCGTCTGTGGAACTCTGTTCCGCTGGACTTCTTCCCAGCTGAGTAAAATATGGTCGTTTTCAAGTCCCATATTAACAAGTTCTTGTTGAGCCATCCACTTAAATACTCAAATTCTAGTTAATTTCTCTCACTACGTTCTTTTGTCAGTGACCACTATACACTCATCAACCCTTATCCTCGAGTGACGTTCAGGTCTTGATAAGTGGAGACCTACTTGTTAAATTATTGTTGACAATCGTCATTTAAAGAGGTTAAGTCTCGCCAAATAAAAGCTTGGCAGATTTAAAAGAATCTGGTGGCTATTGTAAAGTGAAAAAGAACTCGACCCTGAAAACGGAAAGAAAGCTGTCACAGATCCTTAGTAAGAACAAGGATCTTATACCTCCTGCGAAATACAGACAGCTAGTACAGCATTATAGCAAGCTACAACAGCTATACGGCCTAACTAAGGTTCACAAGGACGGTATTCCATTAAAACCCGAGGTTCAGCATGCCATCCATTGAGCAGATTTCTGGTAGATATAATCAACCCAATCATCGGCAAATCTCCATCATACGTCAAGAACTCAGCACACTTCGTAGAAATAATAAAATATGCTCCCATTCATTTCAACCAGATGGTGAGTCCAGATGTAGTGAGTCTGTTCGCGAAAGTACCCACTGATGAGACTCTGACAGTGGTTCGGGATAAGCTGACGTCGGATGCCTCACTAAAAGAACGCACTTGCATCCAAATTGACAATATAATGGAGATGTTGACCTTTTGTGTAGAAACTACATACTTCGTGATAGGATATGATACATATCGGCAGAGAGAAGGTCTGGCGATGGGATCACCATTGTTCCCGGTACTGGCCAATGCATACATAGAATATTTTGAGAAAATGACATTAGGATCAACACCACTCAAGCCAACAATGTGGTTACGGTATGTAGATGTCACATTCATACTCTGGTCCTATCAAGAAGATGTCCAAACATTACTAGACCATGTGAATTCGAGCCTTCCAACTGTATAGTTCACAATAGAAAAAGAAAATAACAATAAAGTATCGTTCCTAGATGTGCTGATAACTCGCTCAGGTCAGGGGTTTATGTCACCTGTATACCGAAATCCAACTTTCACTGGACAGTATCTAAACTACAACTCCCACCATCCATATAATGTTAAGAAAGAAAGCGTCTGTTGCCTACAACACCGAGTAAAAGCAATATGCAGTAACATCAGTGCATATCACGAGGAGGTAGACAGTTTAAGAGAGAACCTCCACCAAAACAACTATCCAGAGAGCATGACATTAGCTCCAAGAAATCTGGACCAAACACAAAAGGACACCACTCAGAAACTCACCACGGTTTGTATACCATATATGAAGAGTTTGTTCGAAAAACTTTAAAGAATATGGAATCCATATGACATCAGGACAATATTCAGGAGTGATTAAACTCTCCGGAAACAGCTTGTGAGGGTCAAGCCCCCTACAGAAAAAATCATGACTAAGAACTGTGTATATGAATCCTATGTAAATGTGGAAAACTATACAGAGGTGAAATGTGTCGTCCGTTGAAAGTACGGTTAGAAGAACATCGAAAAACCGTAGTACGTGGAGAGACTGAAAAGTCAGGTATAGCTGACCATTTCTGTAAAGAAAAGGGAAACCATCCACCATTATGGGACGAAGTAAAAATTATAGACAGAGAGGAACTGTGGAGAGTAAGACGACTTAAAGAAGCAGCACATATGCTGGGAAATAACTAACTGCTAAGTAGACCTCGTATAGAATTCAATACAATATAGAAACCAGTAGATAATATATACAAGTAATAAGTAGAAACATTAATACATACAAGTAATAAGTATATATATATATATATATATATATATATATATATATATATATATATATATACATATATATATACATTAATATATAGTAATAATTAGTAATAAATGGTGATATTTACAAGTAGAAATAAAAAGTAGGTTTAAGGCTCCTAAAATGCGTATTAGAATTGTCCGCAATGACTCATGGCGCAGTAGTTTGAGTACTGGGAAAGTCAATTGTAAAAGTGATATTCTCCTGAAGGTGTGGGCGACCGAAATATACATTTGGGAATTACTTAGAACCTCTATCCAGTCATGTCTACGGAACGTGAAGTAAATAAAGGGTTCTGCTCCAAATACCGTTCAAATTCCCGAGTTTGACAAGATACACCTGAAGAAGGTCGGAGGGTATATCGACCGAAACGTTATAAAAATCACACTCAAGATGAGAACATAAGTCCGATGAATAATAATTCAAATAATCAATCATGATCTCAAAACTACAGAAACGACAATCGTCAATTTAAGATTTAATTTGCAAGTAAAGATTTGTCTGCTTTTCTGGCTATCTAATTGGATAAGCGCTTCTTAATCTTGTTGTTTACGTGAACATTTGAGAAAAAAAAGAATGAAAAGTCAGTTTAGTCACTTTCAAAAGGTGTGCTAATATTGAAATGTGTCAAAAACTCGTACAACTTCCTAAACAACTAACCTAGTCATTTTAAACATGTAGAGCAATCGTAAAGTGGTTGGTCGCGTTCAATGCTGCCAAGACTAAACTAGTTTCATTAAATAATTACAAGAAACCCTCTCTACCACCTATAGCAATGGCCAACGGCTCTTTATCTGAGAGTACATCTTTTAAACTCCTTGGCCTAACGTTTACAGGAAACATGAGTTGGAACAATTACATTGAAGCCATTGCCAGGGCCGCCGCAAGAAAGGTGGGCTCTCTCTACCGTGCTAGAAAACTACTAACACCCGAAAGTATCCTGTACCTCTATAAGGCCACCATTCGCCCATGTATGGAGTATTGCTGTCACATCTGGGCTGGTGCATCTGTTACTAGTCTCTCGCTCCTTGACAAGGTTAAAAAGAGAGTCGCAAACCTGATAGGCCCTGATCTGGCATCTAAGCTTCAGCCTCTGTCCCATCGACGAAATGTTGCATCCCTCTGCCTTTTCTACAAGTATTTTAGTGGTGAATGCTCTGACGAACTGCAGACACTTGTGCCCCCACGACGTGAGCACCCTCGACAAACCCGACAGGCTGCTAAATCCCACCCCCACACTGTAGAGATCCCTAGATGTAAAAGATCTTTTTACTCCAATAGTTTCTTCCCCAGAACCGCTAGACTCTGGAATTCCATTCCAGGTCCTTGCTTCCCCAACAGTACTGACGTGCAGAGGCTCAAGTGTAACGTGAACCAACATCTTGCTGCCCAAATCCCTACATAGTACCCCAGTAGTTGTTGCCCCTGATAGTAGCCCCCTACACCAAAGTGGCAATTTGCCTTGTTTGGGGTGAAAATGTAATAAAAAAAATGTAAATAGAGGGTAGTGTTGATTTAGTGACGAATACAGCGAAAAAGGCCGGCCTGCTTGATACAGTCCTTGTGTGAAAGAAAGACTAGAGAAAATGAAAAATTAATTAATGACACCTGACTCTTTTATTTTGTGTAGCGTTTACCATAAATTCTCTCTCTCTCTCTCTCTCTCTCTCTATATATATATATATATATATATATATATATATATATATATATATATATATATATATATATATAGAGAGAGAGAGAGAGAGAGAGAGAGAGAGAGAAAATAACTAGCCTAGGTGCTCGGCGTTACCCGAGTGTTTGGAGGTGTGTGCTGATAAAGAACAAACAATGTGGTAGTAGGTAGGTTGGCTCGAACCCGTACTGCGAAGGAGTAAAAAAATGTGAAAAAAACGTGACGTCTTTGCCGTTGCGTCCATCGTCAAACAGGAACTGACGAAGGTTTACATTATAGCCAGTCAATCGAAAAGAGAGGATGACTTTCGAAAATATTGGCGAAAAAAGCGACCCCTCTCTGTAGAAAAGGGTCCAGTTGAAGGTGAAAGAATTAATGTTTTTAGCCAATTGTTCGACATTTGTCGTCCGATGGGTTGATCTTCAAAGCAGTACCGATATGAAAATCCGTCCCCACTGTCAAAAATTACATACATACACACATACATTTAAACGGACAGGTGAGATTTATATTATAGACTAGCCTGGGTGCCCGCCGTTGCCCGGGTGTTTAAAGAGGTTTGCTAAACAAAAGAAAAGTGGTAGTAGTGACGTTGCCTATAGTAATAATACTAAGCTGGATATTACACTAAACTAGATGAATCATTTTTCTGAAATTCAGTAAGATCAAGGAACTAAACGAAAGGTATACTATAATTATTTAACTGTTCATTAAGTGGGATTATTTTAACTTCTTTACTCACTAAACGTTTCAGAGATAACAGAGACTTTGATCGGGATAATCAAATATATATATACATATATAGAGATCATGTATAAACCTCATGGTGGGGCCGACCTTGATTTCTGAGAATTCAAATGAAAGAAAACCAAAGTGTTACGATCAAATCTGGCGTGAAGACAAATAGATAATCACTTAGATTTAGATGTGGAATCAGGTTACATACATGTCCTTTTTTAAAGGTATCTACAGAAATATCTCTACGTATATATGAACATCACTTTGTGTGTGTGTGAGTGTCTTCTTCATAAATTCCGAAACGGCTGAGCCTATCTTTAGCAAATTCCACAAACAGATAATTTATGTATCTAGCAGTGTTCTTAGGTATTTTCTATACAGAAATTCATCAGATAAGTTTCGAAAATCGAAAAAATCCGATCTTAAAACAGCTTTTTCTCTCTTATAGATAAAAAATTACTTTTGACAAGGGAATATTTTACGTTACACCGACTAAGGAAGATTATAAAATTTCAGCAAATCATTTCTTCTTAAAAACACATTTATTATAATCTGAAGATATGGCTTAGTGCTAGGGCTGCTAGGCTATTCGACTACAGATCGAATAAACTCGTGTTCACGCCCATATCTACCTCACCATTTAATTTTAATTTTTTTCTTATTAATTTACGATCAATCAAGAGCTACCATTTAAAATCGCCGCAAATCATGTCTTCGTTTGCATATTTTAAAACTAAATACTAATCAAAAGTAACCTTTCCAGGGCATTCATTGTCAAACCTAAATATCAGCTGACATGATGTTGTAAACAAACACAGACGAAATTTGATGAACGATATTATCATTATTATTTATTATTTATGATTTATTTATTTATTTATTTATTTTTGAGGAATTAGTTTAGCGGGCAAATTATACCTCGTAATATATAATAATCAATAGAGGATTAATTCTATAATAATACCTACGCAATTGGCATACATTGAAATATCATGTTTTTGTACGACCGAGCAACCCCTGGCTACCAGCTAGTACCTCATAATAACGCTATCTTCTCAACTTGGAGAAAATGGCGTGCGTTAAGACCAAATATGTAAAGTTTCCCAATTATATTAACAACGATAACATAAGTTTTTTTTTTAATCACGGAAAAATTCCTTCAGTCACTAAATTATATGTAAAATATTTATTTAGCTTTACGAGGACTACCTTATACTTTTAATCAATCACTAGTCAATTTTTCTGAGTTATGTGCTTATTATTATCATGCAAATTTTTATCTTATAGTAGCAGGAGTGGCAGTTTCGTATTCATTATTATGGCGGCAATTATTTTCTATCACATTGTATCCAATGTATAACTATGGTTTCAAAATATAAAAATCTATATGATTTGAGAGCCGTCAGCTAGAATCGAAACCGAAACCAAAACATAACAAAGCATAGTTTCCTAATTGAAACTATGTTTACAAGTTAAGCGAAGACTAAAGTTTATGTGAACTCAATATGGTTGGACTGTGGAAAGGAGTGTGAATGTTATAAAATACTGTTTCTTTTATAATATTCTTATTTTATATGAACTTCTTTCCAGTTAATGTAAAAAAATTGAGAAATTTACGTGAAGGGTTCGAACCTCGTGCAAAAAAAAACAAAAAACACGCTATCAACTTGCCCACAGTATAATTTTCACGGCCCGTTGTGCTATCATTGTTGCTAAGCGACGACATTGAAAAAATGGTTTACCAATGATAGATAAATTAAAATAGCGGTTTCGGTTATCGATTATTGGTAATATTGGGGGGTATTCTGAGACAAAACTTAACTAAGATTACCTCCAGACTATAATAAAACGAACTCACACACAAAGTTGTATTCATATAATAGTAGAAATACCTTTGACAAAAATATATACTCATTAAAATAGTTTCTATAACTTGATAATTAATCCTTTTTATCAGTTTGTTTTACTTGTTTTCTGCAGGATTAAAATCAAACAGAAAATGGGATAAAGTGACAAATAACGTACGTTTCCTCATTGTAACTATTAACTGTAAACAAGCAACACGGTCGTCAAAACATCTCTCTGTTTTTTTTTATTTGTTTATTTCCCATATTTGTGTTTACCTTCATATTTAAATGTTTATGAGTGTTCTTCGTGAAAGTTTGGCGATGTGGAACCATAGACTGAAGTTCAGATGAGTACTTACCATGAAAATAACGATAAAGAAGAAAGAGGCTGACAACGTCTCTTCTGTGGGAAAAGGGTTGCAGGGGAGATAAAAGGGCATCCCCCACTAAGCTATGAAGTCTATTTTGAACTCTGTCAAGACAGGATAAGCTGCTTCTAGCACTTCCTGCCCAGATGTGGAAACAGTACTCCATTTTTGGCTGTACCTGGCTTTTGTATGGGTAGAGAATTGCATCAGGAGTGAGATATCTACTGGAACGGAAGAAGGGTTCCACCATCTTTCCAGCGACTTTGGCAATTGATTTGATATACGTGTTCCACTTCAGATCGGGGGTAAAGTTCAAGCCCAGAAGCTTCTCAAAACATGAAGCCTCCCAAAACGAGAGCCATTCATTTCAATTGATGACAGATGGGCGTCAGAACGTTGATAATGTAAAGATAAAAGCTTGGTTTTAGATGCATTAAAAGTAACCAACACCTCTTTCCGCATTGTACCACGTACTCAAGATCAGAGGAGAGAGAGTCAGAGAGAACTTGGTCGTTTACGGTCTTAGATGTGCTAGCATAGATGGTAGTGTCATCAGCATAAATGTTTACTAAGATCTAAGGATGTGGGTTGAAAGATCATTGATGTAGATCAGGAAGAGAGTTTGACCCAAGATTAACCCCTGAGGGACTCCAGCATTAATACTGAGAGCTTCTGATTTCAGCCCATCAACCACTACTCTTATAAAACTTTTATGAGAGAAATTATTTAATAATTGAGAAGACATTTCCAGCTATACCATAGCTGTAGAACTTTGAAGTGAACCTTTATGGCATACTCGATCAAAGGCCTTTGATAGGCCAAGAGCAATTGCCCTGGAGACGAAGCCTCTGTCGAGAGATTCGCTAATCCTATGAGATATAACTGTAAACACGTCTGCTGTAGATTTAGCAGAAGGGAACCCATATTGCATGTCACTAAGAAGGTTATTTTTTCTGAGATGTTTTATTACTTCTCTATTTAGCACAGATTCAAGCAGCTTCCTCGTGACGCACAGGAGACTTATTGGTCTGTACTGAGAGGGAGATGTGCGACCAGCTGAATTCTTAAATACAGGGCATACTGATGAGATTTTTCAAGGTGTTGGGAAGCATTTCTCTTTAAGACAACTCTGAAATAAATTTCTAAGAATGGGGGCTAGTTCTGGTTGAAGCTTTATAGCACTATAATTGGAATGCCGTCAGGGCCAGTTGCTTTACTGGAATCGAGGTTTTTGATTAGCTTGGCAACATCACGTACATATATTTGTATGTCGCATAGCGTGTATTAAGATACACGAGGCAACACTAGGGGTTGACTGCCTTGGTCATAATCGGCAGAATGAGCTGCAAAGATCTTGGCAAAGAGTTTGGCATTGTCTGATGCTTACGAGATCACTTCAGGTCCATTGATGATAGTTAGGGTAGAACACACACTTCTCTTCGGGATTCTGTTTGCTACTTGCCAAAAGTGATAGGAACCAAGCCGCTGCTCAGCTACCTTGGGCTTGACGAACTGAGCATACAACTCGCTCGCCTTCTTTATTATTTTTTTACAGCGGTTGCTGCCCGTGCTGAAAGCGGCTTTATTCTCATTACATTTAATACGTTGGAAGCAATGGAAACAGTGGTTTTTGTGCGCAATGTCAGCAACACATTCTGGAGGGAACCACTGCTAGCTGTTAGGTTTTTGCTGAAACTTTTTCGAGGGTATGAAACGGTATATACCTGCAATTAACCATTCCGTCAAGTCTGATACTGTAGAGGTAGATTTGATATAAATGTACGAAAGCTATACCAGTTAGCCACAGATTATCGATATACCTTATGACGGAGAGGTACGTCTGAGGATCTATTACATTTCGTTTTTATCTTAACCGATACAACAGAGTGGTCGGAAGATCCCAGTTGAGACGGAACGGAGGATGAACATAACTCAGGGCAAGTTGTGAGAGAGTTCTAGGAGACTTGTATACTGACTGTCAGTGTCGAGGACACGGGTGGGTTCATGAACAATGTGAGTGAGGTCATAAACAATGGACAAATCGTGAACGAACCTCCCCTGGTCGTCGGTCTTGAGTTCTAAGCAAATGGAATCTACGTTTAGGTTTAAGCACTAATAAAGAGTGGGGAAAATTATTGATAGTGGTTTCACCTAAACAGGTATTTTGTGAAAGTTTGGCGAGGGGAGCGTTAATTGGACCTCAGACGAGCACTTGCCATGAAAATAACGATAAAACAGAGACAAACTCGTAACGTCTTTTCTGTGGAAAAGAGCATCCCCACTAGGTTACGAAGTCTATTTTAAACTCGGCCAAGACAGGATAAGCTGCTTCAAGCAGCTCCTTCCCAGATGTCGCGACAGTACTCCATCCTTAGACGTACCTGGCTTTGATATAGGTAAAGAAGTGCATCAGCAGTATATATCTAATTAAGCGGTAGAAGGATCCCACCATTTCCCCAGCGACCTTGGTAACATTTGATGTACGTATTCCATTCCAGATCAGGAGTAAAGGTCAAGCCCAGAAGCTTGTCAAAACATGGAGTCTCCTCAACACAAGATCCATTCATTTTAGAAGAGATAAGTTCTTGCAATCGTAGTAGAATCTTCTTACCCCTGTGATCTACTACTATCACTAATGTCACAAAATTGCTCGGCAACCTGAATAGCTTGTCTATCCTGAAGAATTTACCCACTCAAATAGAGAAGGTAACGTTTGGGAGTGTTGATCTTTTGTAACGTTAAAAGGGACCCAACACGTTGCAGCCTCAGTCACGAAGCAGACAAAGAATTGAAAAGAACTTCAACTCGCTTGTTTTGTTTTAGAATTGCATTTATTTCCTCATTCTCTCGTTACTGCTGCTGCGTATCTCACGTGCTGTGCCAACGACCGTCATCCACGCTTCTTACGTTATCTCGAACGTTATTCACGTCTCTCCCGTGATCGCCCTCTTTTTCTTTTTTATAGTCCAATGATGTCATAGCGCATGCATTTGCATATGCGCGTCCGCGCTATGTTAGGTTTCTAAAACTGCACAGAGCCAGAATATGAAATAGATTACACCAAACTACCTAGCTGCAACATGGTCCACACTGTCAGACTGATTGGCGAGAACGTATCCTAGACTAGTTTGAAAAAATATATATACTTTTTAGCATGTTAAAAACGGGCAAAAGTTACAGTCCGTAAATTTAATATAAGTGCTTTATGTCAAATTAATGGTTTAATGTGTAAAAGTTTTGTTCAATTTTGCATTCAATATTAATTCCTACTCTGCATTGAACCGATACCATAATACTTAGTTCGCTGAAGCTTCTCATAGCAAAGGTGCATCTTAAGTTCTAGCCAGATTGTCCCAGTACTTTCGACCATACTTCTTGCGTAAATGTGTGTAATAACGGTGTGGAGTGTAAATGCCCTTGTTGACGTGTGCCCTCTGTAGCGAAGCACTGGCATTTGAACCTGGAACCTTTTCGATACAAGAAATAATACGAAAATAAGAAGATAAATGCAAATTTAGGTGCTATATATAGGGGTTTGTAGGTAGGAGCATAAAAATAATTTCCCCACGACAGAGAAGAAGAAGAAGAAGAAGAAGAAGAAGAAGAAGAAGAAGAAGAAGAAGAATGGAAAAATACGATGGCTGCTTCGGCAAAGAATCGACCGAGTTTTGGAAGATAACCCCCTTTTCTTGAATGTAAAGCCATATTTAATTTCAGAAGATTTTCCGATTGGGTAGCTGTTCTGTACAAGTCCTGGTGATGAAAAGTTTTCAGTGAGTATCTGTTCTCTATAATTTCTGGAAATTTTGTTTTGAGTAGGTGACTATTTTGCACAGGTTCTGGATTTTATAATTTTGCGAGCAAAGTGCAACAGATCTTTCTCGTGTTGACACAAAAAAATTAAGTGCTGGAATGCTAAATATTCAGTATTTTTATGGATTAATGCTATTTTTGGTGTTTGCTAGCAGAACGTGGCTCTATTTAATTGGTCAGTTACTATCGCCAATGTCTATAAGTAGAACCTTCCAACTTTCGGTGATCATAGCCTTTCGTCATATCAAAAGTATTCCAACACTCTTGTTCCGACCAAATACAATGCTAAGAGTTAAAAAGAGTTCTAACCTATTTTTCTTCCTCTGCTTTAAATGTGTTATTGCGATGACAAATTCCTATTAATCCTAAAATCTGCACTGAACGGATATCATAAGATTTAGTTCAGACCCTTGTATTTTATAAACAAAAATGAAATGGGGAGACAACTCTGAATCTCTTCGCCATCACTCACGTTTTATCGTAAGTGACGTATTCGTTATAATTTTGAAACAATGATGAATAGCACATATAGTAGGAAAATGTGCATCGCTCGACAATCTCATATTCGTTTACGTGTACACTTTTAATTTAAAATCGGTTTTCCGTCGGTAAACATTTTGAATTTTCAAAGCTGTGTTTTCGTATTTCTTTGAAGAATAGATTAGAAAATTTAATATCACGCGTTTGCATTAAAATGTGTCTCCCGCGCCATTTTATAAAGAAACGTATTTTATTCAGTAATCAAATCAATCATGAAATCCGGCTAATCCATAATTGATCTAAGCAACACTTTCCCTGTTTGTATGCCTTCATTTTCCAAGGGAGATAATTACATGAAAACTTTCGATATCAAACGACGACGTGTTGTGGAGAACATATATTACATTTGAATCTTATGTCAAAAGACAAAGAACCATAAAAAATAATGTTTTTTATGTGACTAGGCATTTGAAGTGACTAAAAACTACATAAATGTATATAGTACGTCAACTTATAGTTTTGCAAATAAATAATTACCAATAATATTGTGGTGTATTCGTTAGCATGTGGCCTTTATGAAAAGGAAATACGTTATATATATTTTTAATTTATTAATATCAATATTTTAATTCATTCATATTAATAATTCTGTGATGACTTAGTTTACGTTTGATATTTATAAATTTAATTTACTCATGCCAATAATATTGTTGGGTCTACGTTAATTTTTGACCAATACAAATTACTTTTATCTTTATCTTGAAATGTTTCCGATCGTCTGAACCAAGAGTGCCAATTCACATTATATATAACGAGAATTACTCTACTAATGTCTGTCCGAATGGCCTTTATTTTAAATACTGGGTCACCACATATCAAGATTCGAGGTTGTACTTGAGGATAAGTGTTAAAACGATCATCAGTTGGACAATGATCGTCTTCACAAGAGGACCACAAATAATAGGTAGGATGGGAAGAATGTTACTTTAGAGTAATTGATTATCAAAGAGTAGAGGTCACCAAGTATTCATCCACATTAGTCTTTAAGACGACCATATTGTAGTCTATGGAGAAGATGACGCGTCATGTTATTTTCTACACATACGATGTATTATGAGTGAAAATTTATTCATCGAAAAATGAGTTGGTAAAAATGAGTTTGATAAAAAGAAAGAGAGACAGGAAAGTGTTCAGTAGTGGTTGCTTGGTTGTAGCTAAACAAATTTCTGTCATTACTATTTTACAAAGAGTTCAAGAGATTGGAGATCAATCGAACACTTACCATCAGCATAACAAAAAAAAAATAAAGATGAGGTAGCAATATATCTAATGTGTAAAAGAGTACGAGGAGAAAAGCTCATCCCTCCGTTAGATAGGGAACCGATTTTTCACTCACTCAAGACAGACTAGAGTAATCTAAGCAACACCTTATCCAGATATCACAGCAGTATTCCACCTTATGGAATATTTTTTCACCCCAAACAAGTCACGGTGCTACTTCGATATAGGGAGCTACTAACTGAGACGTGATTGCAGGGATACTATACAGGAAGTTCAACAGCAAGATGTTTCTTTACATTACTAGGTTTAGCGCAACAATATATTCTTTTTATTGTTTAGACTCCCGAGTATGTATCCGTTGACATCTTATATGCTTTTATATAGAGTGATGTGGTTCTCGGTTGATTAACTGTGTCTAACTGTGTCAGATATATACTCAAGAATCAAAACAATGAAAAGAACATGCTGTTGTAATAGCCCTATACATTACACTGCATGTCCGTAAAGTTTAGGGAGCAGGAACCTAGATAGGAAGTCTGAAGTCTAGCAGATATCAGGAAGACACTGTAAGAGTAGAAGACTTTCTGTTATCTGGGGATATCTACAGTGTAGGAGTGGTATTTTGCTGCTTGTATGTCGAGGGTATTTACGTCGAGGGGGGTACAAGGGCTTGTAGTTCATCGGAGCATATACCATTAAAATACTTGTAATACAAATTACATCTTGTCAATGGGGCAGTGGCTAAATCTAGCTGCTATTTCGGGACCTATTAGGTTGGCGACTCTCTTTTGAACTCTGTCCAGGAGTGAGAGACAAGTAACAGATGCACCAGCCCAAATGTGTCAACAATAGTTCATACATGGGGGAATGATGGCTGTATATAGGCAAATGATGAGGCGTAAGTATATTTCTAGTACGATAGAAAGCGCCCATCTGTCTCGCAGCAGTCGCAGCAATGCCCTCTATGTATTTGTTCCAATTTATGTTCCCTGTGAACATTAAGCCGCGGAGTTTGAACGAGGTACTTTTAGTTAATGTATCATTAGCCATAACTATTGGTGGTTAAGAAGGTTTCTTGTAATTATTAAAGGAAAGTAGCTTAGCCTTGGCAGCATTGAATGTGGCCATCCACTTTTGTCCCGATTCCACTATAGACTGGAGGTCTTTCTATAGGGTTTCCGCTATTGCTTTAGATATGTATTAATTCGTTTTCTCTTCGTGTCTGCCATAGAACGTGGTTTCATCAGCAAATATCCCAATCTCAGAGACAATGTTACTTTAATCTGTGTTGAATAGATACATATTATTTTTCCTCGTATCGACTTAAATATACAGGGTTGGTGCATCTAATTTTATCTTAATTGTAAATATCACTTTGGATCTTACCTTAACATTTTATCCTATTTATCCTATTCTTAAATTAATATATGAATATCCGGCCTTTGTTAAGCATGGAACTGTTATGTTACGACGTAAATGTTATCTTTTCTTTAATGATTTATAGTCTGCCTAGTGTTATCCAGGAGTGAACAAGTGTAATATTTTAGCTTTCTATAAAGTTGTTTTTACGTGGGCAAAAAAGAGGATAAAGACGGATTAGAGTTTAAAACGTTGATTTTTTGTAAGAAAATACACCACACATGAAAGAGAAACTCTCATACTGTTGAATAATTAATTATCATACCATGGATAAATTGGTTAAGCCATCAGACAAGATCTTAAAGGAGGATTGGTGATCATCAACGTTCTCCTTTCGTTATTTGAGAAGTAGTGGGTGCAGTGGCGGCGCGTGTATTGGAAATGTGGAATTGAAGCACCCCCCTGTTATTTTTGCTCAATATTATCGAGAAAATTAAAGCTAATAACACGCATGTTTTTTTTGTTTTATTTTTATTTATTTTTTTTTTAATTAGAATTCAATATTGAGATGAGTAATTTATTTTATTCATTTATTTATTACGGACTATTATCATCATCTTTACGTTGTTGTTTCACGACGTTTCGGACCAACAATTCATCTGGCCTTCGTCAGGTGGTTACCAGGACGCAACAGGAACGCTGAATCTCCTAACTGCATCCTCAGCAATTACTCACCAGGTTATGGCCAACAAAGCCTCTAGCCGGCTTTGTATAGGATTGAAACCGTTTTCCTCGGACAATGCTCACATAGAACCGTAAAGATTTAACGTCTCTATCCACAGGCACAGTTGGGTTTATTTTGGTCTCATAAATAGACGTATATTTATTATCTAATCTTACATTGTCGGGTACGTACCGAAAGGTATATTATTTTAATTAATCGGAAGTAATTTGTTTTATTCATTCATTTATTTATTGCGGACTTTTATCATCATCTTTAAGTTGTTGTTTTTCGATGCTTCGGCCAATTATTCCTCTAGTCTTCGTCAGGTGGTTACCGTGACGGGATATGAACTCTGAATATCCTCAGCAATTACTGCCTACCATAGCTGTTGTCGTCTCAATAGGTTTTGGCCAATTTTGGCCGGCTTTGGGTACGATTGAAACCGCTCTCTTCAGACAACGCTCACTTGACACCGTAGAGATTCAACGTCTCTATCCACTGCGCCAACAACCCGATGTGTCTTTACATGTACATTATACAACCTTTAAGTTTAGGTAATCATTCTCAAATGTATGTTAAGCTTTAAAAGAAACACCCTTGTGAGCTGTGAGATATATAGTTACACCTGTTAGGTGTTTGCTATTGTGTGCATGTGTGAGTTAGGCAACAAACAAAATACGTCAAAAGATTATCTCTTCAATCAGCGACGAAGCTCCGATTCTGGGTGAGTTTGGGAAATATAGTGTTTCCTTGAGACACTGCCTATGAAAGGCTCATTAGTCAAATCTAGAGAGGTTTTCAGCTAAAAAATGTTCACTGAGAAAATCAAGACAACAACAAGGAACTTTCATTTATATTTCTCTTAAAATGTTACGAGTTAATATTCGTATCAGTTGACGAAAGATAAAAAAGTAAAGCTATATCTACCTATTTATATATATGTAACAGTGATCTTGTCTGTATTTGAACGGAAGTATTCTATCAACTTTTGGTATACACACTTGAAACTTGTTATATAAGGAATTCCAACCTGTGGAATAAATTCGATGTGTTTTTTAGATAGAAAAAATATCTGTTGAAGGATTAAATTTATAAATTGAAACTCGACCGGTGAAAGATGACTTCTTTATGCATGCGCAAATCTGTGTATATACGTTTAACTACATTAATTTTTAAAGTTTTGGTATGCATATTGATTTAACCTATATAGTAATGCTTCAAAGCTATATGTTCTGGTTTCGATTCTAGCTGATGGCACTAAAAATTACTTTTTTTTTTTACTTTTAAAATAATAATTACATATTGAATACAATATAATAATCAGTAGATAATTAGCTCTTAAATAATAAATACGCAATTTGTTTGAAGTAAAAGATGATATTTAAGCGTATTTAATAATCGAGCTACGCCTGGTTACCTACTAGTATTGAAGTAAGACAAAGATCTAAAGTCTTTCAAAAGAGAAAATGTTTTTGACTCAATCCCTTTTCCCAAAATTTCAAATTCTGAAAAAAATAATTGTGTTAAAAAATTAGGGAAAATCTTTTGTTTAATATATATATATATATATATATATATATATATATATATATATATATATATATTAGACCTCGCGCGAAAGAGCAGGACACAAAATGTTTTTAATAATAATAATAATAATAATAATAATAATAATAATAATAATAATAATAGAATAACAATAACAAAAACTTGACCGTAACCAGTTATACACTCCTTTGGAAATTTTCATCGCTATTTTTCTCGTTATGTACTGAATATTTGTTAATGAAACCTATATGAAATATATTTCTTATTAAATTTTAAAGATTTTCTATTCTGAAAGAAGTCTAAAAAATTTAATCTAAAAAAGTTATTTTTAAGTTTTTGTTAAAAAATTCAGATTTTCTCATTATTCAGACCTGTATTACAAAGAGGGAGTTGCAAAAAATGAATTGTGGTGTGAGGAGAAATACAAACTGTAACAGAGAGAATATTCAGACTTGTAATAATACAAAGAGGGATTGGCAAAAATGAGTTGTGGTGTGAGGAGAAATACAAACTGAAACAGAGAGAATATTCAGACCTGTAATAATACAAAGAGGGGGTTGTAAAAATGACTTGTAGCGTGAAGAGAAATTCAAACTGAAATAGAGAGAAGGAGAGTTTTAAAATATAATCTCAAAAAATAAGATACAAGTCAGATTTCATCCAAGGCATGGAAATTTTTGAACAAAATGTTTTTACTATAGGCTTAAAAAACAAAGTACAAGATTCAATTTTAAATTTATTTATTTTCAAAGTGCACTTTTATAAATTTTACAAAGTAAGGTATAAAAATTTAATTTAAATTAATTAAAAAAATTACCTTGGATTTATTTTATGTAATGTACATTTTGGTGCACTTTAAAAACATTATATTTCATCTATTAATTAAATATATATATATATATATATATATATATATATATATATAAAATTTTCAATTACTTTTTTAAAAGTGCAACAGAATGTACATTACATAAAATAAATCCAAGGTAATTTTTTGATTCAATTTAAATAAATCATTATACCTTATTTGTAAAATTTATAAAAGTGCATTTTGAAGATAACTAAATTTCAAATTGAATCTTGTACGTTTATTTTTAAGCCTATAGTAAAAACATTTTGTTTAACAATTTTCATGCCTTGGATGAAATGCTTATATATATATATATATATATATATATATATATATATAAAAATATATATATATATATATATATATATATATATATATATAGGAAAAGAGATTTCGTAAATCTTGAAGTTACATTTTATTTTAAAAACATATTATCTATACTTCTGTAAATTTGTTTTTATGTATAGATATTCATATTAAAACATATTTCCTATTTATTTAAAAAGAAAATACAACTTTGT
Source organism: Euprymna scolopes (assembly GCF_053919585.1). Lineage (NCBI taxonomy): Eukaryota > Metazoa > Mollusca > Cephalopoda > Sepiida > Sepiolidae > Euprymna > Euprymna scolopes. Next base: position 50,044,533 of record NC_136519.1, on the reverse strand, counting down.
TATATATGGGTCGTTGAATTCGATTTATCTGCAAAAGATCTAGCTAATTTGCATTTTCTTTTATACATTTATTTTCATTAACTCCCTATTGTTTGTCTTTTGTTTTCTTAATAGATGATCATTTTTAGCTTACTATTACGTGTAATTATATTCATGCTAGTTGCGTAATATTTACGTAAAAAAGACATGAACCTGTCTAAGATAGCGGTTTCAAACACAAACCTCTTTCTATATATATTTATAAATTTACCTACCGAACTTCTCTGTCAGTTTTTGATCTACAGACATGAAACTTAATATAGATGGTATTCGAATCCGTAATAGCTATTGGTTTATGTTAAAATGTTTAGCCTTCCAGAAAACACGTCTTCATGGCTCTGGTATTAACGTCAAACAAAAAGTAAACCGTAAGCTAAACGTTTTGGTTTCGATTCTAAGTGGTGGAGCACGAGTTATTATTGAACTTTTTATATCATTACTATATCATTACTATAAAACATATCCAACAAAATATAATAATAAATACAAAATCTGCATTAATGAAAATATCATCTATTTATTGCGGACTATTATTCACATCTTTCTTAGTTGTTGTTTCACGACGTTTCGGCTAACTATTCCCTTGTCTTCGGGGCCCGTGGCGTAGTGGATAGAGACTTGAATCTGTACTGTTCCAGGTGAGAATTGTCTGAAAATAACGGTTTCAATCCTACCCAAAGCCGACCAGATGCTTAGTTGGCCAAAACATGGTGAGACGACACCAACTATGGATGGCAGTAATTGCTACGAAGGCCAGAGGAATAGTTGTCCGAAACGTCGTGAAACAATAACTAATAAATATGTGGATAATAGTCCGCAATAAATAAATTAATAAATACTCATCTCAATAATGAATTCCAATCAAGATAATATATATAATAAAGTAAACTGGAGCACTCAAAAACGGAGAGTGACAGACCAATAAAAAATTTATTGAAAAATCAAAATGTGACAAACAAAAAATATGTTCAAAACATAAGTGTGACACACGTAACAGACCGACGAAAATTCTATTTCAAACTTATGCATGACAGACAAATTTATTGGCAAACAAAACAAAAGAATTATTTCAAATTCATACGTGAGAGACAGATGAAAAATTTATTTTAAACCGAACTGTGACAGACTAAAGAAAATTTTATTTCAAAACTGCGCGTTAGAGACAAACGAAAATTCGCTTTCAATCATTTTTGTTTCAGTTTAGTTGTAGTTTCCATGGAATTGGTTAGTGTTGTATTTAATGTTCAGCAGTTTTCGTATTTATAAGTTTTGGTCTCCTTTTCGATTATAGCTGAAAGAACTCAAGTTATACATAAGTATATATATTTTTTTTCTTTGTAAGTTTTGGTTTCGGTTTCGAATATAACTGAAATAACTCAAGTTATATATACGTATATATAGTTTTTCTTTGTCAGTTTTAATTTTATTTTTTCGATTATAGCTGAAAGAACTCGTTATATATATATATATATATATATATATATATATATATATTCATTCTTCGTAAGTTTTGGTTTCGGTTTGGATTCAAGCTGATGCAACCAAGACATATGGATATATTTTTTATTTTCGAAATCACAACTTTATAATATATAAACATCGATAAAAGATTGACTCTATAATAATATATACGAAATCTCCATGGATTAAAATATCATATTTAAGCATATTTTACGACCGGGCTGCGGCGGGCGTCCCTGCTAGCTAAGATAAATATTTTTTACAGTTTTAACAAAAGAGCTACAATAATATTAGGACGTATCCATTTACGCTGAACATCTACTGAATGCCAACATCAATATATTACATATGAGTTAATCCGCTGTGGAATTTCCACAGGTCCCGTTAGTTAAATGTAATTAGATGTTGTAAGTGTTCTGTGCAACTGTTGGTAACGATATCATTTTTCAATGTAAGTGTACATCTTGATTGTATCTTAGTCTCTTACACTAGGGTTACATTGACGGATTATGTTCCATACTGCGTCGAGTTCTCTGGCAAGTTCCGTGTATATGATTCACTTTTCTGGGGGTTTTTTTATCTATGATTTTCTGGCACGGAAAAATCTACAATATACTAGTTTATTTCCTTCTTGTTAATTGATCCCCGGACAAAAGGAGGTTAGACCTGTAAATTTACCCTTGTCCGTTCGTCCGTTCGTCTGTTCGTCTGTCCGCACTTTTCTCAATAATTACGCTTGAATTTTTTTGAAATTTTACACAAACATTAAACATAATATGAGTAAAAAGTAACAGAACGGCTTTTCTGGGAAAATGGGGATTCCTTTCGGATTAAAATGGCTAAAATTCAAACTTTTGTGCTTATTAAAAAAAAAATTGATGCGTTGGATTTTTATAAAACTTTTTTAAAAGTTGTAACTAACTGATTTCTCTATAATTTTGTTTGTCTATACTTTGCAATAACTCTTGGGTGTGTCCCAGGGGCTCTTTTGGGGTTAATAAAACACTCCATTTTTGGAATTATTTTACCATATTTGTCCAAAATTTTCTGTGTATGTCTATTTAGCAGTTTTGCATGGTGCTTAACTCAAATTTAAATATGTTAAGGCCTTGGAGACTTTTGTAGCTTAATGGGAGGGAGACAAAGTATAGACTTAGTCATTTCTTTCTTTTTTTGCATGGTGCAGAACTCAAATTTACATATGCTAAGGCCTAAAACTGCACTGTTTGTTCATTTTCACCAGGATTTGACGTCCCCTGGGGACGTTTGGAGCTAAATGGGAAGGATACTGGACATAGTATTTTTTATGCCTCGTTCACTGTGCACTCGCAGGGGACCATGCATGCTTCATTTGTTATTATGACATCCGGTCTCCTTACTTGGATGAGTTTATCTATTGACCCATTACTGTCTCCTGTTTGTATTTGCTTGCATTTTTTAAATATAGCCTTTTGCGTAATACCTAGTGCTCTGCTTACCCCATGCATTAGTGGCTGTTTTTTGTGTTTTAGACTAATTTGCTACATTAATTATTACATGGTTTGCTATTTCCTCTCTTTGTACACAGAGTTTACATTTACTGTTTTCCTGAGTTTTATCTACTTTAGCTTTAATGTAATTAGATCTAATAATCTAATATGTGCAGCTATCAGTAGCAATTTCATTTTTTTTTTCAGTTCAAGTGTCGTTTTCTTTGCAATGTCCACGAAGAATCGGTCAGTATCATATGTCCGGTATAATGGATTGTATCCTGTTATTCACTAGTCTGTTGCTCAAGACGCATAGGTTTTTTGCTTTGGGCTATAACTGGTCCAGAGCTTCTTATTAATGATACTGCCAATGTGTTCATTCCTTTAACTAGATTTCTACCATATAGTTTTGTTTTGAAGGTTTTCTTAGTTTTCTTATGTATTCTCTTCTAATATTCTTTTGTGTTTCTGTTTAATTTATGGCGTCTGTTTCCAGAATGTCTTAGCTATTTGTAGGTATCGTATTCACTCTCATCTACCACTGATTAGACAGTTACGTGCATCCTTAAGTCTTCCGTTTTCCCATTGTCGTTTTTGCACAAACATTTCATTTAAATTCCCAGGCTGAATATTCTGGTTGTGCTTCTCAGTTTTGCTAGTTACTTTTTGATTTGAATTAATTGTCCAGGTCGTCCATGTATATTAGGCGATTTATTCTTTGTCATGTGTCTGTAAATTTGTATACGACATCGCATTTCCTAAGTTGAGTGGCTTCATGGCTGTAATAAACTATACCGTTTTTTTAAGGATCTCGTTGAAATATGCTTCTCTGTCTTATCGTAGTCAGTCGTTGCTGTGCAGCTCTTAGTTTTAGTCGCAATGTATCCATTTTTCTATATTTTTTAATTACATTTTCACCCCAAAAAAGGCACGTCGCCACTTTGATGTATGGGGCTACTATCAGGGACATAAACTACTGGGGTAGTATGTAGGGAGTTGGGCAGCAAGATGTCGGTTCACATTACACTTGAACTTTTTCATGTCAGTACAGTTGGGGAAGCAGGGACCTGGAATGGAATTCCAAAGTCTAGCGGTTCCGGGGAAGAAACTACTGGGGTAGAAAGCTCTCTTACATCAAGGGATCTCTACTGTATAAGGGTGGGATGTAGCTGCTTGACGAGTTTGTCGAGGGTGTTTACATTGTGGGGGCACAGGTGCTTGCAGTTCGTCAGAGCATTCACCATTAAAATACTTGTAGAACAGACAGAGGGATGCAACATTTCGACGGTGGGACAGAGGTTGAAGCTTAGATGACAGTTAAGGACCTATCCGGTTGGAGACTCTCTTTTGGACCTTGTCCAGGAGCGATAGATTAGTATCAGATGCACCAGCCCAAATATGACAACAATGCTCCATATATGGGCGAATCGTGGCCTTATAAAGGTACAGGATACTTTCGGGCGTTAGTAGCTTTCTAGCACGGTAGAGAGAACCTACCTTTTTTGCAGAGTTCCTGGCAATGCGCTCAACATAATTGTTCCAACTCATGTTTCCTGTTAACGTTAGGCCGAGGAGCTTAAAAGAAGTACTTTCAGATGATGAATCTTTGGCCATTGTTATTGGTGGTAAAGAAGGTTTCTTGTAATTATTGAAGAAAACAAGTTTAGTCTTGGCAGCATTGAATGTGACAATCCATTTTTGTCCCCACTCCACTACAGATTGGAGGTCATGCTCTAGTGTTTCTGCCATTTCCTTACATATGTGTTTATTTGTTTACCTGTTATAGAGCGTGGTGTCATCATCACATATACCCATCTCAGAGGCAATTTTGTCGGGGAGATCATTTATGAATATTAGGAATACTAAAGGTCCAAGGATAGATCCCCGAGGCACTCTCGCATTTATATCATATTATTTATATGTATGACCGTCGAGGACAACCTGGATTTTTCTCTTACCAAAGAAGGATTTAATTATGTTAAGTATTCGTCCAGTGATACCGTATTATCTAATTTTCCTGAGAAGACCTTAATGCCATACCCGGTCAAAATCTAGTGCTACCGCTCTACCGTCCCCTGCTTTGTCCAGTGAATGGTATATACGTTCAGAGATTACAGTTATGATATATGTTGTAGAACGGGCTTGCCTAGATCCATATTGTTGTTCGGTCAGAAGTTTAGCATCTGTAAGGTGATAGACTAGACCTTGGTTAATTAGGGACTCAAATATTTTGGCGAAAAGTGGGAGGAGGATAATTGGGCGATAATTTAATGGATCAGAATTCTGTTGAATATTTTGTTTATTCTTTAACATTACAGTATTCTTGGGGGATTCTACTGTAGAATCTCTTGTAAGTAATGAAAACCATGGCTGGATTAATTTTCCTGGTTTCAACATTCTTCAGGATATTTTGCTCCGTGTATAATATATAGTACGTCACTATATTTCTTTTATTTTTTTCCCTTTTCGACATCCTTTTTTTTACGTCGAGCAGGCAGTATTCTCCAAGTATTAAAGAATCGTATATCTGTTCTCACAGTTGTGTCGTTAGGATATTCCGCGAGAACTATTCTACAATAATTAAAAGAGTCGTACAAGGCGCCTTTAATAAGTTTCCAGACTTTTTGTACAACCATTAAAAACTGTTATAGACATTTCAAAATTCAGTATGTTATTGCTATACATCTTATGAGATGACTGACCAATGTTTTATTATCTCAGATTCAAATGAACAGCTACAGCAAGAATTGGGATACCCCCTACTAAAACTTTATTGTCACAGCTGGTGAATTTGAAAAATGCAATTTAAATGTGATGACACTTTAGAAGAATGATTTGCAGTGCAATTCTATTTTAAACTTGGAAAAATGTCACAAAAATGTATTGACTGATACAGACTGTTTTAGATACTACTGCAGCATGAATCGAGCTTTTTTACAGTATAAGAGATTCAAAGAAAGCAGGGAGTCTGTAAGTTAACATAAGGGGTGATGGGAGGAGTAAGAAAGTAAGAACACCAGAGTTTATTTGGCAAATAAAGAATTTCATGGATAAGGACCGTCGTGGGTCTATGGAGACAATAAGTGCAGAGTTTGATGAAGATTCTGAATATTTACCCGCAGTTTGTTTCAAGGGTATTCAGAGAAGATCACAGAGTATTTGAATAAGATGGGCATAAAGAAAGTTTCTTAATCTCCCTATAGTAGACCTTGTCCCATGCGACTTTTGGTTATTCCTTACACTCAATGAAAACATGGGAGGCTGTCGTTATAAGAAAATAAAAGAGAGGAAAGAGATCGTGACGCAACAGAACTTCGATGGGCCTTCCAGAAAGAGATAGAACAGTACAAACAGTATAAGTGTATTGCAACCGGAGGAGATTACTTCGAAGAAAACTAAAGTTTCATGCGTGTACTATCAATAAAATTACCCAAATGATAAAAGTCTGGAAACTTATTTAAGGCCCCTCTGATATCTGTGTTATTGTTTATGAGTTGTGTCGTTAGGATTTTCATATGATTGTTAAATAATCTATTGGCTTCTAGTTGCTAAGAGTCGTGCTCGTTGTCTTTTTTATCGATGTCACCTATCCTTTGGGGGTGAATCCTGCCTGGTACATGTGTTTTGCAAATCACTTGCGTTACTTGTCCATGTGGAATAGTAAAGCCATCGTTGATTGGCGCTGTCCAGTTGTAACAGAGCGCGGACGCGCGTATGCAAATTCCGAGCCGTGTGCGAAGAAAAAGACTATGAAAAGAGCCTGTCCAGAGACCGACGCTCAGCATGTCCGAGAACACGTTCGAAATGACGTTCGGAATGACGTTCAAAACTACAGAAGTCAGAGTTAAGAGGAGCGATCAGTTTATTTGGGAAAGTAACCGGGAATAAATATCGTTGTGTAAGTGTTAGGTCTACGTGTGTAAACGTGTGTAACGTGGTATGTTGGATTATTATTATTATTACTATTATTATTATTACTATTATTATTATTACTATTATTATTAGTATCATTATAATCATCATAATCATCATAATTACAAATATATATATTAATAGGATAGCGTGTTTATTATTTATTTTGTGTGTTACACGTATATCGGAGTGACTGTCATTTAATTATGAACTTCCATTTCCAGTAATGAATAATTTTACAAAGAATTCTTCATAAGTCTTGGTGTCGCTTTCGATTATAGCTGATGTCATTCCAGTAATCTATTAATATATATATATATATATATATATATATATATATATATATATATATATATATATATATATATACTATAATAATTAATAGCTAAATATATATATATATATATATTATCTAGAATTTTACATAAGTTTTTGTTTCGGTTTCGATTATAGCTGAAGGAACTGCAACTTTATATATATATATATATATATATATATATATATATATATATATATATATATATATATATATATATATATATATATTTCATAAGGTTTGGTTTCAGTTTCCATTCAAGCTGATGCACCCAAGTCATATGTGTATATATATATATATATATATATATATATATATATATATATATATATATACACATATATATATATATTAAATCGCAGCTTTACAATATATAAAAATCGATAGAACATTTACTCTATTATAATATATTCGAAATTTGCAAGAATTAAAATGTCATATTTAAGGTTACTTTACGACCGGGTTACTTTTGTTGCTTCTACTAAAGAGCTACAGTAATATCAGATCTCTCTTCATTTTCGCTGAACGTCTACAGAATTCCAACATCAATATATTATATATGAAGGAATTCCCTGTGGAATTTCCGCAGGTTCCTATAGGTATTATTATTATAAGCTCTCAAGGAGATTTCACACAGGTCATCAAAGATCTTTCCTTGAAAACAACCTGTGGTGTTCCCTGGAAGCTGAGTGACAACAAATCATCCTAGATTTCCACTACTCTCCACATCTTGGTTATTTGGTCTCAATCTTTTTTAGGGGGGGGAAGTGATGTGGTAATAGGGATGATAGGGGTGGAGATAGAGGACTTATATGCAGCTTCAGTGTTCTTGGTTCCATGTAGTGTTTCATGTTTTGCCTTTGCAGCAATTTTTCTGGCCCACATTTGTTTCTCCTGTCTGTTAGTTTCCACATTCAAGAGTTTTCCTTAATATTTCAGCTGTTTTCATTATTGTTGTTCGTTGTATTTTTCCAGTCATCTTTTCATTCCAATTTCTGCCATTCTTTTTTCAAAGTTTTTCGGGTTTGTTCCTAGTGCTCCTACTATTGTAGGTATTATTTTGATTTTCTTCATCATCCATATCCCTTTCAACTCTCTGGCTAGCTCTGTGTATTTGCTGCATTTCTCCTTTTCTTTGATATTCACCCTGTGATTAGCTGGAACAGCAAAGTCTACAATTTGACTGAACTTTCCTTTCTTGTTATTATTACGACATCCGGTCTTCTTGCTTTGATGGGTTTATGTGTGTGTATGTCCATGTCGCATAAGACTTTGTGATTCTCATGTTCAAGTCCTGTTGCCGGCTTATGTTTGTACCACTTGTCTGCGTGTTCAAGATGCAGTTTGAATAATTCCCAGTGTACTACCCTTTCCAATTGGTCGTGTCTGTTCTTGTATTCCTTTTGATCCAGTTTGCTGTATTCACTTATCATATGGTTTATCGACTTGTCTTTTTTGTCCACAGAGTCTGCATTTGCTGTTTTCTTGTGTTTTGTCGATCTTTGATATGGTTGGTTCCTATCGAGTTATCCTGTGCTGCAGTTATTAGGGATTCAGTTTCTCGGCTTATGTGTCCTTTTCGCATCCACGTCCAAGTGTTTTCGTTATTTTCATTTTTCGTCATCCTTATGAATCTTCCCTGTAGTTGTTTATTATTATTATTATTATTATTATTATTATTATTATTATTATTATTATTATTATCAATGTCGCCGATCCTTTGGTGGTGAATCATGCTACATGTGTTTTGTAAACACGTCCTCAAATCTCTTGATTTGCGGGTGTGTAATTATTGTACAGTACAGCAACTAAGCAGATATCGAAGCTGTGAGGTGGCATGATGTTACCATCATTCGGGACCACACCAAAGACTATAGCCGTGGCAGGAAACTACGTAGAGCTGTGCTCTCAAGCATTGAACCGTCCGGATTTCATTTTGAAAGTGCTTGCAATGGTCCTGATGTCATCTTGAGAGTAATGGTATTTTTTCTGACGAATAGAAGGGGTGTCGGAAAGGCTCGAAAGGTACTAAAGAAGTAGAGGAATATGAGCGTAGCATGGACCGATTATAGGCTTATGACATGGTTCCTCATTCATGGATACGTGAAACACTATTGATGATGAAGGTTGCTGAGAATGTGGTAGGGCTTTTGGAGGCAAGTATGGTTCAATTGAAAACTGTGCTGACAGCAAACAGAGAGGTGATGGGGCAGATTGGTATTAAGCGTGGAATATTCCAAGGAGATTCGTTATCGCCACTTCTTTTTGTAATGAAAATGATGCTATTGAGAATCCTCTTGAAGAGAGAAAAACTGGGGTATAACTTTGGATCTGGTGACAGACGCCTTACCCATCTACTGTTTATGGATGATATAAAAATATTCGGTAGAAATAAAAAGGAAATGGAGAGACTGGTAGAACTTGTGAAGACATACTCAGAACACATTGGGATGGAGTTTGAGATTAGTAAATGGGCGGTGTTGGTGATGAAAAGAGAAGTAAAGGTTCATCCGAATGGAATAGTGCTGCCAAATGAAAGAAATAGAAGATATAGGGTATAAGTATTTGAGAATGTTGGAGGGTGTAGGAATTATGAACAGAGATATTAAGGAGAAAGCCAGGAAGGAGTATCTTAGAAAAGTGAAATTAATTGCAAAGTCGAAACTGTATGGAGGAAACAGTAAATGCATGGGCACTCAGTGTTTTGAGATACAGTGCGGGAATTTTAGAATGGTCTGACAAGAAGTTGCATGCCATGGATATCAAAACAAGAAAAGTTTTAGCAATGTTTGGTATATTTCACATTCAAAGTAGCGTAGCAAGGCTGTATACAAAGAGGAAAGACGGTGGGAGAGGATTGAAAAGTGTAAAAGATTTTGTTAGAACCGAGGAGATGTCGTTGAAGGAGCATGTGGTTAGAAGTGATTAGTGGATGCTTAAGGTTGTGGCCAATGAAGTGGAGGTATGTGAGACCAAGGCTGATTATGTGAAACGTATGGATAGAGAAAGGGCAGAGGAACGGGCTAGGAAGAAAATGCATGGAAGGTTCTTCCAGGATATAACAGAAGTGGCTGATGATAGATCATGGCAATGGCTTAGAGCTGGGTATCTGGCTAAGATTACTGAAGCTTTTGTTTGTGCAGTACAAGAGCAGGCATTAGGAACACGATTGTTCAAAAAAGTGGTTCTAGGAGAGGAAGTTGCTGCAGAATGCCGGATTTATGGTAAGACCTCGGAGTCAATTGCGCATCTTGCAGCAGGGTGTAGTGGACTGGCCCAGAGAGAGTACCGCAAAAGACACAATCGCATGGGATTCGGGATATATTGGGACGTGTGTAAGAAGGTTGGGGTGAATTATGCTAGAAAATGGTTTGAGGGGGTGCCTAACGAAGTGAGAACAAGTGAGGATGGCAACATAGAGGTATGGTGGGGCAAAAGTGTCATAACCATAAAGCAGTTGGAACATAATCGTCCGGATTTGGTCGTCATTGACAAGGTCTAAAAAAACTGGTAGATTGTAGATTTTCAGTGCCCTGGGACAGGAATGTGAGAGAGAAGAAGAATGAGAAGTGGAGCAATTATGCTTCATTGGCCTTGGAAATAAGGCGTATACACGGTGTTAAAACACAAATAATCCCGGTCATAGTTGGTACACTAGGAGTAGTATCAAGTGGTCTGGAAGGACAATTGAAAAACCTACAAATCCCCGATGTTTTAGGCGGCCTTCAGACCTCTGCTACCGTAGGTACCACTAACATCCTTAGGAAAACTCTTGATCTTTGAAGTTCCTGGTTTGAAGCCGAGATTAAGGGACATTCTCATGAAATAAATCCCATCCCTTTCCAGAGAGACGTTGATAAACGAAATCAGAATTATTTACAGTTACTGCAGTTTCACACGCCCTCGCAATCATCAGGCGATGTAACTTTCGAGTTAGAGAGTAATTCAATCTTTAATATCAATCTCTGACTTCAACAAGCTGCTGCTGTTCAATAAAAAAATATTTCTAAAAAATAATTCACTGTTTTTAATAAATTAACACAAACGCGTATTCAAAATGGCGGATATTTGATGAGCCTTGATTTAAATTTCCCATCGTTGATTCAACCGCTTCATTAAGTCAACACGAGAGAAGTAAAAAAAAAGAGAAAATTATACGTTCTTCAGTTGAATCTGTTTCATTTTCTTAAAACCAACAAAAACCAACAACATCGTGCAACGGAATTAAAGTACAGCTTCCCCAGTAGAAAACGAATTAGAAACACGGTTTTCTGCTTTCATTAATCTCTTCCCCAATGAATTTCTCCTTGATAAATATTTTTTTTTCTAATTAACTATTTTGTACAATTTAAATGAATCCGAGAAAAGAAAAAAGTTTGTTATAGATTATCCATTCGCCACAAGAGATATAAAATATTACAATAACAGTCGTCAAACCTTGCTGGACGAATATGCTGGGTGAAGCGAGGAATTTGTCGCCCTATAGCAAATAAGACTACAACTTCATTTTAAAACATTTATCGAGAAAAATCAATTCAGATAATTTGATTATGTAGAAGAGTAGACACCACCTTCAGCCTCATTCACCGCCTCGATGCTGGTCCGGAACCGGGAGCATGCTTTTCCACAAAAGCCGCTGATAACCCGACGGATGGCGGTGATCAGGCTGGTTTTGGTATTGTGGGATGTCATCTCAATGATGTTCTTGACACCTGACCAAGCGAAATAGTCTAGCGGGTTCAAGTCGAGGAAGGGCTGTAACAAATAGATAAGGGTACAAATTCGTAACACTCCTGAAGCTAAGCCTGGGTCTCTTTGGACTTGAGGGCCGGCGACGAGTCCTGCTGCCATACCAAGTGTCTACCAGCGGCCACCTGATTGCTCTAGGGGATCACCACACTTTTCAGCAGGTCCACGTACACGTTGGTGTTGACTTTAAAGCCGACTTCGAAGGTGTGAGATGGTATGATGCGACCCTCATTTGGGACCACACCAAAGACCATAGCCGTGGCCAGAAACTTCGTTGAGCTGTGCTCTCAAGCATAGAACCGATTTTCATTTTGAGAGTGCTGCCAATGGTCCTGATGTCATAAATTAGATCGGTAGAAAGCATGAGCTGTGTAGTGGCGCTTCTCCGATCTCATCACTACACTTCACAGCTAGTTTGAACTTAGGTTCAAATAACGTAACAAGCAAATAATGTAATAGACACATAATGTTACAAACAAATAAAGTAACAAACAAATAGTGTAATAAACAAATAATGTAACAAACAAATAATGTAACAGACACATAATGTAACAGACAAATAATGTAACAAACAAATAATGTAACAAACAAAAAATGTAACAAAAAATATAATGTAACAAACAAAAGATGTAACAAAAAATAATGTAACAAACAAATAATGTAACAAACAAAAAATGTAACAAAAAAAATAATGTAACAAAAAAATTTAACAAACAAATAATGTAACAGAAGCATAATGTAACAAACAAATAATCTAACAAACAAATAATGTAACAAACAAATAATGTAACAGATACATAATGTAACAAACAAATACTCTAACAAACAAATAATGTAACAGACACATAATGTAACAAACAAATAATTTAACAAACAAATACTGTAACAGGCGCATAATGTAACAAACAAATAATCTAACAAACAAATAATTTAACAGATACATAATGTAACAAACAAATACTCTAACAAATAAATAATATAACAGACACAATGTAACAAAACAATTAATTTAACAAACAAATAATTAAACAAACAAATAATGTAAAACACAAATAATGTAACAGACAAATAATGTAACAAATAAATAATGTAACAAACAAATAATGTAACAACAAATAATGTAACATATAATGTAACAAACAAATAATGTAACATATAATGTAACAAACAAATAATTTAAAAAGCAAATAATTTAACAAACAAATAATGTAACACACAAATAATGTAAAAGACAGATAATGTAACAAACAAATAATGTAACAAACAAATAATGTAACAGATAATGTAACAAACAAATAATGTAACAAACACATAATGTAACAAACAAATAACGTAACATACAAATAATATAACAAACAAATAATGTAACAGACACATAATGTAACAAACAAATAATGTAACAAACTATAATGAAATTTACGTAATTACTCAAAAAGAAAACAATAAACCGTATAAATACAGAGATGAGAAATAGAATCGTACTTTATGAAATACAGCGATCGGCTTATATATAAAGATCTAGTTGTAGAGCCACACACACACACACACACACACACACACATATATACATATATATATATATATATATTTACAGAGAGAAAGAAAGAGAGAGACTCGTGTGGAATAAACAAATTCCTGATGAACCGCTCCCCCCTAAGTAATGACACTTTATCAAATCTCCAATACTAATGAATACTGCAACACCATCCCATTGTACACAAAATAACCCCAAGTCAAAACCAAGGTTCCATGAACAAAGCTTCTTTCTTAGAACTGCACGCCTGTGGAACTCTCTTCCGTTTGCCTGTTTCCCAGATGACTACAACTTGGTTGTCTTCAAGTCCAACATAAACAAATTCTTTATCAACCGCTCCTTTACGTAATCCATTCTACCAAATTTCCTTTACTAAGGATTACTACGATATTATCCCATTGAGTGCTGTACACTCAATAACCCTAATCCTCGAGTGGCCTCCGGGCCTTGATAAGTGATGATTTGCATTTGGCTGGCCAATGTTCGAACATTCTGTTCGAATGTAAAATGGAATTAGTTATAGCCGTGAGCATCTTCCATATGAGGCAGGAGCCTGAAGACAACTCATGACAGGTGAAAACTTCGTGACTGTGCCGAATTATTTTTTACACTCGAACATAACGTTCGAACATTGGACAAGATCAAAGTGTAGTATCTGTTCCGGCAGATGCTGCAAGCTATGACTAGCTATGACTAGCAAAGACCAGATGTGGGGGCAACCCCACATGCCTGACCATTAACCAGCTCCCATTTCCCACCTCTCGGGAGCTGGTCCCCTTTTTCCCTTCCCCCTCCCTTCACTCCTCACATTAAAAATCGGCCTTGTGCCTAATTTGCCCGGTGGGGGAGCAAATAAATACCATCTGTTCTTCGGATGCTGAACTTCAATTTCTTGTTCTTCGTCAGTGGAGGAGAAGTCCTTCACGACTGAGACAATTTTTATTTTTGTTCCTTTTCTCCACACTAAAAAACGACCCTGGTGTCTAACTCTGTCCCGTGGGGAGGCACTGTAAATAGGAACATTGGCCGCAAAATGGAAAAAAAAATGGATCGCAAGGGAAACAAGCAACAATTATCCCCGCTGATTAGCGAAACACACACACACACACACACACACACATATATATATATAAGATAATAGCGTTCGTGTGTGTACAAGTCTCCTACAGACCATACCACTCGACCGATCGTGACCAAACCTGATATGATGATGGTGCTCCACCTAGTGATGATGCACACCATTTTACAAGGTAAAGCTCAAAAGTGAAGTATATAACCTATAAATATATACTCTCCTACAGCTGACATCATTGACCGATAATGACCAAAACTTAGATGATGATTCACACCATTTTCAAGGTCAGGGTCAAAGGTTAATTCATATTTGGTGCGGCTCTTCATAAATGCACCCATCTAGGGATGGTGCACACAAAGTTGGGGTTCGCCTCTATCTCTGGGGCCGCCAGCATGGCCCAGGCTTACTTCTTTGTAAAATTGAATTAGCTCACACACTAAGCGCGGGTATCTTTGCTAGTATATATATATATATATATATATATATATATATATATATATATATATATATATATATATATATATATATATACATGTATATATTCTAGAATTTCTAGACTCAAGTTTTACTCGCTAATGTATATTATATTTTAGTTACTCTAAGAAGATATACTGTTCTGTTCTGAAGGAGTATTCTCCTAGTTTCTATGAAATCCATTTAGATGTTCTATTAACACCACTAAAACTGTCGCCCTTAAAAGGACGACGTTATTCTATTTCCGTTTTATGAAAACCGGTTTACTTTTTTGTTGCAGACCATCAATTAGTTTTCAGTTGTGTACAAATCTTAAGAGGGATAGGAACCTGTTAAATGAGCCAGATCAGAGATGTGCCGCTGTAAACTCGTGCTTTTTACCTACATAATTTATGACAACAAGACCATGGCCAGCACCCTAGAAATGCATCGGGTTATTAAAACATAGTTTCAGTCCACGGTTATAATCTTTGGTGAAGTTTCAAGTTAGTTCGATATCATGCCACCTCACATCTTCGAAATCGGCTTGAAAGTCAACACCAAAGTGTACCTCGATGTGCTTGGCCCCCTCTTATTCCCCAGTCTGAACCCACTGGACTACTTCCTTTGGTTATACGTCGAGAACATGACCAAAATAACCTCCAACAAAACACAAGTTAGCCTGATCGACATTATCCGCCGAGTATTCGCCGAGCTCCTCTCGGCGCTTGTGGAAAAACATTTTCTAGTTCCGGACCCGTATCGTGGCGGTGATTAAGGCTGAAGGCTGTTGCGTTGAATAGATGTCAGCTCTCCTACATAATCCAAGTACCTGAATTGATTTTTTCAATAATATTTTAAAATAAAGCCGTGGTGTTATTTTCGTTAGGGCGACGACTTCATCGTTCATCTCTGTACATGTAAACGTGTGTGATGTCACGATTATTGTCAATAGTATTACTTTGGGGCACAATGGGTGAAAAATACTTTCGAGGGAGTCTTAATCAACCGCGTGCAAAACTTATTATGTACTCATAAGGAGATACGCGGGTATAGGCAAAGACAGATATTTCTAAGTATCGGGCTGCCAACTCTACAGTTTTACAGGTGACGTGTGCGACTCGAGAGTGTTTATGTAATCAGGTTGACAGTTGTTTATAGAACTCGTCACCGTATGTCTCTCAGTACCCTTCTCTATCGTTCCCTCACTTTTCTCCTCTTTCTTGCCAAGAGAAAATAATTAGGTTGTTTGACACAGTCGAACCTTGGATTCGGTGCGCGACGGACGTTTTGGCTTCGACGCCGTCGGCGACGCACACGAAGGGTTTTAGTTTAATACCATTCTACAGTGTTATAATGAATCTATATTGTAACAAAACATGCCTTTGTTCGCAATTTTGTGAAGCGTTCAATTTCAAGAAACGTTTCCCTCCTGTTATGAACGACGATGGAAATATGCCCTTAAAGACAACCAGACCAACAACAGGCGACGACGCCATATCGACAATTTGATGTAAAGAAGCTGTCGTTCATTTAATTGTATCTAATACCCGAGGAGCTGATTCCCAGGATGCATGAGCAGTTTCAGAAACATCCTCCCGACCACCAAGTAACTTTCCCTGGGAAACGATAGTTCTACGCTATTATCATTAGAGGCTTAAATTTCGAAGTCCGATAACTTTTGGAAACACTTATAAAAAAATCTTAGAAAAGAAAAATGTCTGCCATGCACAATGCTTTGCATATATCTATTCATATATAAGTAAATATATGTTATATTATAACACCTCGCATCTGTATTTTTTCTACGCAATTCTTAACGCCATATAATTCTTTGACAGGACTCGGTAGCGTTAAATTAATAAAAAAAAACAATATTTGATATGAACATGACGAGTTTCTTTTTGGTTTTATGCACAACAGGTCTTTATTGTTTTGCTTCTCAGAACAGAATCCGTTTTTGACATGTTTATTTCCATTTTCATTCTTGTTGTGCGTGTATATATATATATATATATATATATATATATATATATATATGGATAGATATATATACGCTTAAAAACGCTTAATTAAGTATAAGTTATGATGTGTATATATATATATATTATTATAGAGTCTAATAAATAGTAGCGGGGTAAAAACTATATATATATATATATATATATAAATATATATATATATATTTATATTTATATATATATACATAAATATATTTTCTTATAATATGTACCAATCCTTATTTAAGAAACATAATGTAATTACAGAGCAATATAGTTAATAAATGAAAAAAGACTACATTCCAAAGTTCATGATGTTGACCATCTTATAATTTATTCCTTTAATTCAGTTGACATTTACTATTCTTGAGAGTATCTGTTCGTAGCGCAAAATCAATCACTTTATTATTATATCAATCAGTGAATCTATTATGCCCTTAACTCACCAGAAGAAATAGCAACAAATAATCCGTCGAAAGGAAATAAACTGTGTTTTTATGTGATTAACAACATAAAATTGGAAGAGAAGCTGTAAATATCTTATAGCATGTGTCCACAATTGACCATTTTATTTCGAATTCTTTATTATTTATACATAGTTCTCTGCTACAATCGCCTAATACAGATGTGTTCTTCTTTTTGTTTTTAATAATTATTCTTCATTTCTATTCATATTTAGTATTGCATTGATTGTTAGAGCCTACTATAGTGCTTGCGAGGTCGAGAAAGATAACTGACATATTTATTATTTATTATTATATCATTTAAGATATTTATTTTACTTAGCCTGTTTCAGATGGGAAGTTTTCTCGGTGATTTTACAGAATTCTGTAGGGATATTATTTAATAATAATATAACAGGCTTAATGTATATATATATATATATATATATATATATATATATATATATATATATATAGTAGTGAGTTATAAAATATATATGGCGATTAAGCTACACTGAATATTCCGAGAGAGAGAGAGAGAGAGAGAGAGAAATTCACCTGCCAAATACCTCCTCAATTTGAAGTTATTTTTTTTAAATTAACGTGAACACTAGAATATTTCAATTAAAAGGCAAATATTAACAGGTAAATTTATAAACGAATAAAAGGTGAATCAAATGAATTCATATGTTGTTTAACCAGTTTCATTGAATTTAGCTTAAATTTGCAGTTTTTGAAAACATTACAGACTTTCTTTTTGTCGGCACAATATATATATATATATATGCATATATATATATATATATATATATATATATATATATATATATATATATATATATATATATATATATATATGAGAGAGAGAGAGAGAAATTAAGTTAATACGAGCCTGGCCAGAACGAGATGAGTTACCATTTGAGAAGGCTAGGCGTTGTATGTACCGCGCCGAGACGTAAAAATATCCAGACTGGTATCTAGAGACGCGTTAAATTCACTATGAGAGATGCACCCCCGTCTTCGATACGACATGCATCTAGGAAAAAGAAAACTCTGATGTAAAACCTGAGGTATGCTGTCTGCTCTGTCTTGTAGCAGCCGTCACACCGACAAATACTAGCAGTTGTACCAAAAAGCGTTGTTTGTTCTACACAAAGTCTTCACCACTATAAGCAAATCGTATGTGTGTATTTTCCGAGCAACTTAGTTGTTGTAACGGAGCTCATACTCGGGCAATAAACATTAAAACATTTGCGCATGAATTACAGACTGAAACTATTCCTCTCAAGGAACTGAGGATCCTATTCATACAGAATCAGCAATTTTCTATTCATAACATAAAATGGCTTTCGTAAACTTTGTCTAAATATATATACACACATCGTTTGCCTTCACGGTATATGTTTTCGATTCTTTTATCTCTAACATAGCGCATATAAGCTCATGGGCAAATTTCAGCAGCAGCAAAAGATAGCTGGCTTACGAAGGGATTAGCAGTAGCAGCAGCAGTAGCCGAAAAACGTTCATATGCAAATTAGAAAGTGTGCACGGCAAGAAAAAGACTAAAAAAGGAGAAAAATGCACCGCGTGCTCGGAGTAGAAAGCCCACGTCGAAGAAAATAGACGTATAAATTCGAAGGCGAGCATACTGTCGGACGCTGTGCCAGAATACTGTCGGACGAAAGAGAAACGCACCAGGTAAAAATCGACATGTGACAGCAAGAGGTGTTTTGAGTGATGCACACGTTCGTTAAACTTTCGTTAAAACAGAAAGAAATTCCGAACCGGAATTTTATTTGTTTTGTTTTGTTTTGTTTTTTTTGTTTTTTTTTTTTTGTTTGTTTGCTTGTAACAGCCACGTTGCACCTATATATCTATACGGGACTGAAGTTCGTAATTAATGGTGATATATTTTCAGAACTCTGAGACGATATTCCAATACTACACGGGAAGATTCTTGAAACAAGAATATCGGAACGGCAAGATGCATCAGTATCTCAGTATTTTTACATGTAACCAGCAGACGAAACTTTTCATCGATCAACTTAATACAAAATATCCTTATTTCGCCCTCAATTGCTGCGTGTTTCGTTCAGTATTTCTTAGATACGCTGTTGAATTTGTTATCACATCTTATGTAACCACTTTGGACGTCAAGATTTTTGTATATGCTTTTATAGTTTTTCATTGCTTATATTCCTATATTTAGTTTCATCTGTATATTATACATAAGAATGTGCTGTGATCATTAAGTTTCTCTTGGCCGTATAAGCGAAAAGTTATTTCGTGTTAAAATGAAAGCGAAGCAATTTTTTTTGTGTTTTCAATACAGATTTGTTTATTTACACATCAAAATAAAAGTGACAGTCAACATCGGAGCCCTGTGGAGGTAAGTGGAGAAGGTGGGTTGCAGAAGTCTGGGTCGACCTGTATTTTCGCTTTTGTGTTTTTGTGTTTGTCTTTTCTGTCTTCTTTTTTTTATTTATATCGATTGACCTGATGACCTTTCTTTCGCCAGCTTTGTTTATTTTTTCGCAACTCACTTGGTCAAAGTTACCGTGTGTATTCACCTGATTACCTTATTTTCGCCAGCTTTGGTTTATTGTACTTTTGCTGGGTTTGGTCTAACCGATTTTAATATCGGTTAGCTTTCCTGGCCGATTGACGTAATATTGACGCATTCCAGGCACCATGAATACAGGTCACTTTATTCCCGGAATTTTCTCATTGTGTTCTAGTGATTTCCTGGACACCTCTCCGTAACATTATAACAGATCATTATATTCCCGGGATTTTCTCATTGTACTCTAGTGATTTTCTGGACACCTCTCCGTAACATTATAACAGATCACTTTATTCCCGGGATTTTCTCATTGTGTTCTTTTGCTGATCTGGGCCTTCTCCGTAACACTATTCCTTTTACTCACTATCTCATATTATCGTTAGGGCTAAGACAACAGTATATTCTTTACATTGTTTTTACTCTCGAGTATATACACGAAACAGTTAGACACAATTAATCAACCGAGAATCATATCACTCTATAGAAAAACATATAAGATATCAATGGATATCCACATGAGAATCAGAACAAGTAAAATGATATACTATTGCCACAGCCCTAATTATAATATTTTCTCACTAGTGGCTTTGCCGCGTCGGCACACGCAATGCCGAGTTAAACACAAAATCGAGTGCATTGAACATCCAGTACATTTAACATTGTCTTACCATCAACGTTTACCCTGTGAACTCGGAGTATGGGAAATTTCCATTTGCACAAAAAAAGCACTGAAAAAAAAAATACCGTAACTAAGCGTAAGGATAATGAGTAAACGTTGGATAAAATGATGGTTAAAATTATTACGAACTTGCCAGGATTCGAACCTGGAATCTTCTGATCCGTAGTCAGCCACGATATCAATTGCGTCACAAGTCTCGTCCTCGAGCCGGAGCATGTTACCACGACTGTATAAAGACTGTGCTAAATTCCGTTGACATGGGCACGTAACTTTCTCGACAAAACCCCTTATTCCGGGCTTTTTGTGTGACTCGGCGTTGTTCATTATCAACCATATATAGATAAGGACAATCTAGGGTTTCACATCTTTCAGGGAAAAAAAAAAGGATTTTTCAATTCGGTGCATCCGTTCGACATTTTTATTGGTATATATATATATATATATATATATATATATATATATATATATATATATATATATATATATATATATATACACGCATAAATAAACTTTTAGAATTTTATTAATAGTTAATAGTAAAGATTATCGTATTTCCTTTTTACACTCTTCATTATTTTCTACACACGTTTGCTTTTTTGTCTTAAGAAAACTTATGCATTTTTCACCCCGTTTTAATCAACCCTTATCGCTTTTCTCTTGCCTTATAGCCACTCAGTCCTATAACTGCCATAATATCTTCCTACTTTTTTGTGAGGATTTTTCATTTATCCTTTGTTTTATATTTCATATATCTTCCTTTTTTATAGTTAGGTGCAATGATCTAAGTATTATGATATCCCTTTGATTATGGATTAATGGTAATATTACATGGAAAATTTGTGAGAGTTCATACAGGAACGTCGTTTTAATTTGAATAAAATAAAATACGCATCAAGCGCGTTAGAAAGCCAAATTACAACGTAATATTAGGAACACATTCCAAGGAAGAAGAAAACTACCGTAGATACAACAAACGGACATCTACTTGCTGATTCTCTGCTCCAACAGCAATATGGCAAAAGAAAGAAAAACATACTGATGATGAAGTGTATCTTCGAAATATATTCATTAATTTCAATATAAATTTCAAATAAAATAAATCTCTTTTTATTTTGTAATAATGCGTTGCTTTTACTTCAAACGTATATAATACGTATTTTATTTTAAGTAAAATATTTGTTATTTTCCTAATATTACGTTGGAATTTGGCTTTCAAGCGCACTTGACGCGTATTTTATTTTATTCAAATTAAAACAATGTTTCTATATGAACTCTCATCCTTGAATATATATATATATATATATATATATATATATATATATATATATATATATTGGTTGAAACTGCGTAAGTATAAAGATATATTCTTTTATTGAATGTGGGCAGAGTAGTGTATTTTGTTTCTAGTCATTGCTTAGCTTACGGAAACGATATTATATTGGATGTGGGCATGCGTGCCCGTAAGTGTGTGTGTGTGTGTGTGCCTCTTTGTGCTTGTCTTGGTTCTTGTGTGAGGGTGCACACTTGCGTACGCAAGTGTGCGCGTAAGTGTATTTGGAGTTTTGCTTATTTTGTGTGTTGCTATTGGGAGTTGTTCAATGCGGGGGTGAATTTTGTTGCGAAGTTTTTTTTTCTTGTGTTTGTAAGTAAAAGTAGTGTCAGTTTGGAAAATGGGCATTATCCTAAATTTTGCCTTCACTGTATGTGTGCATGTGCTCTGAAACATGCAGGTGTTTGTTTCTGCGATTTTAATGTTGGATCGTTTCGAGGCTACTCTTTTAGTTATGTTTTTAGTTGCGACTATGTAGCATTTCTCACATGTTGCACATTTTATTACATAGACCAGATTTTTAGAGGGGCAGTCTAGGTCTTTTTAATTTTGAATGTTTATGTAGGGGTCATGAATGTGTACGCGTTTCCCTCTAATATAATGTTGCAGTTGTGTGTTGCATTTTGTGACTCCTTGTGCTGTGTGATTGAGGTTTTTGGGTTAGCGTTTGGTTTTTTATTATTTTTGTTGCTTTAACAAAGTCGTTTAGTTTGCTGTTTTGGTTAAGTAGGATAAGGTTTTTCTTTATCTCTGTGAAAAGTTTTGGACTGTTTGTGTTGTGTGTGGATACGTATGTTGGTATTTGTTCTTTTCGTTTTCCCGGGGTTCTCAAATGTTTTACTTGTATATTTATAGCTAGTTGGATCCCTTTGTCTATAAGTTGTAGTCGGTATTTTCTTTTTCTTAGATCCATTCGTAGTTCCTTCAGTCAGATTGTTCGGAGGTTTTTGTCTGTGACTATGGTGCAGATTCTACATGCTAGGGTATAGGAAATGGATTTTATACAGCTTTTGAGGTGATGACTTTTAAAATGGATGTATTGTTGGGTGTCTGCAGTTTTGCAGTAGATGTATGTGATAATGTTATTGTTTTTAATTTTTATTAGTATGTCTAGCAAGGGTCATTCTGTAGATATTTTTCTAGGATGAATTTAATTTTGGGGTGCAGGTTTTGAAGTATGGTGTGTAAGTCCTTGATATCCTCACATGTGGGTTTCCTCAGGATGAAGCAGTCATCGAGCTATCTTTTCCAGGATTCTATAAATACTTTTTTAGTGTTGCGACCGAATGTTTGTTATATCTTTTCATATAGAGTCTCTTCTAGAAAAGCGAGTGTAAGAGTTACGTATATCGGCGCAATTTTCATTCCCATTGCTATACCTAGTATTTGAATGTAGTTTTCACCGTCGAACTCGGAAGAATTATTATTTAGAATTATGTTTATACTTTTCATGATGAATTGTTTTGTGAATCCTGAATGTAGTGTTTGTATGTGTTCGTTGATCCAGTATGATATTGGTTCTTTTCCTGAGTCATGAGGTATGTTGCTGTATGAAGTACTAACGTCAAATGTAACTAGTAGTGTCCCGTTTTCTACTGTATGTGGTAAGGTGATAAGGAAGTGAATGTTGTCCCTTATGTAGCTCTTGATTTGATCCGTGAAGGGTTGTGATAGGATGTCTATTAAGTTACTAAGTCTGCTTGTCAGACAGACTGGTTCAGTTGCAATGGGTCTAAATGTAAGTGTGTGCGTATGCGTGTATGTATGTGTATATGTATATATATGTGTGTGTATGTATGAATGTGTGGTATATATATATATATATATATATATATATGTATACTCCTATTTTTATGTTTCTATATATGTATATATTTATCATTTATTTTTGTATGTGCATGTGTTTGTATATATGTGTATATATAAGTGTATGGATGTATGTTTAGATTGGAGACCGACCTTTTACCTATCTGGATCCTCTACCTCTAACCCCCAGTTTCCCTCTTACACGCACATGTGCACGCACAAAAGTATCTACGCGCGCACACAGACACACACACATGTAAAAGTAAGAACTCACAGATTTTAACCCTTACGCACGAATACACACACGCAACACACAACCCTCCCCTTAACTCACGCGCCCACACACACGGGCATGCACACACAAACAAGCACACTCATGTCCAAAAAGAAATCAGGTAATAACCCACATACACGCATACACACAGAAACAACACCCAACCCTCGCCCTAACATACACGCACACACTGGCACACACTCATTAAAAAGAGAAAAAAAACTCATAAAAATCTCATAAAAATATTCACCAAACAGACTCAACACCTCCTCACCCACTAAATGAACTTAACTCTAACTGATTGAACTCTTGACCTGCCCTACTGGCTACTGGTGACACAAAGTCTCCGATTGGCATTTCTCTGAAAATCACAATCGGTACTGGCAGAGATAAAATGTTTTCTAACAAAAATTCAGCATACATTTAACTAAAAAAAAAAACTTTATACGTGTAACTTCTCGTTATAGCTCTACATCATCAACGTGATCGCGAATGTTATCTACGTCTCCAATGTGATCGGCGTCTCTAACTTGCGCTTCCTCATCTTTATATTCTCTCTACCGGTGACGAAATTTCGCATCATTCACATATTCGCGTCTGTGCTCTGTTACACCGATGCAATCGTCATAATATATAGAAATGAAATAATTTATATATAACACTGGTCAACAGCAAATTTGGTGTCTCAGTTTTGTAAGCTGATTTTGGACAATTTTGATGTGCTCAATCCAAAAATAACACTATTTTTGCTGGGTCAGGTTGACATTTTAAGCTATCGTTAATTTTCTATTTTTTAACTTTTAAATACCCGAGAAAGGTACAACAGAAGTATTAACCATTTACCGTTTAAAGTTCTATTACCTGAACAAATTAAAATTTTTTAGCACTAGCAATACAAAGAAGAAAGCATTTGAATAAACAATTTTTGATTAAATTTTAATTAGGGAGTCTAAGTTTTGCGATTATTATGCGATATTTAAAGATAAGATAAGACTTTATTTGGCCCATATGGGAATTCAATGGTAAAACTTGTTATTAAAACACATCAACATATGAAAGCAGACGAGAAGGTAAGTTTTACGCATTGGTTCTGTGTGTTTCAGAGTCAAATTATTTCATTACTGTGCGATTAAAACTGTTCGTAGGACATAGATATAATTGTGCCGAATTTTTTTGATACAGACTTTAAATTTCATGGAGACAACGTACAAAAATTTAATTTTTAATTTTTTTTCAGGTATACAATGGCGACTCGAAAAATGTGTGTAAATAAGCCATTTTTTTTTTGCTATGTTTGTGGTGAATACACACTTGCACCAAATCGCAATACTGTCACCACCTTTATCAATCGCGTTTACTATGCATATTTTGGCATGAAGCTCAGCGATCAAGACAAAAGTTGGGCACCTCACATGGTTTGCAAAAGATGCACAGAGCATCTCCATCAATGGAGCAAAGGCACGCGAAAGCCCATGAACTTTGGCATCCCCATGATTTGGCGAGAGCCTTCAAATCATGCAACCGATTGCTACTTTTGTGCTATCAATGTCATGGGGATTAACAGAAAACATCGCACAACACTGGAGTATCCCAATCTGCCGTCAGCTATGCCCCCTACTCCTCATAGTGAAGAAATTCCCGTACCTGTATTTGAAGATACAAGTATTGAAGAAAGCAGCAGTAGCCAGGATGAAACTCAAAGCATTACCACTTCCGATGATCATCATGATGCATCCTTTCCTTATGACAATGATAAGCAGCCAAAATTGTTTTCCCAAAACGAACTAAACGATCTTGTTCGCGATTTAAATTTGCCAAAAGACTGCCGAACTTCTTGCATCTCGTTTAAAGGACAAGAACATGCTAAATGGTAAAGTTAAGGTAAGTTTGTTCCGTACCAGGCACCAGGAATTTTTAAGATATTTTGCTCAAGAAAAAGAATTAGTCTATTGCAATGACATAGTAGAGCTACTGAAACATCTCGGCGTACCTGAATACAAATCAGAGGACTGGTGACTTTTTATCGACAGCAGCAAAAGGTCTTTGAAATGTGTGTTGTTACACAATGGAAATCAATTTTCATCTGTGTCATTGGCACATTCGACAACATTAAAAGAACAGCATGAAGCAATTAAGTACGACCTAGAAAAAATTTCTTATGACCAACATAAATGGCTGATTTGCGTTGACTTAAAAATGGTCAACTGCTTGCTTGGTCAACAGTATGGATTTACCAAATACCCATGCTTTTTATGCCTCTGGGATAGTAGGGATCGTACTCAACATTACGTGAAAAAAGAATGGCCAGTACGTGAAGAGCTTGCAATTTGTAAAGCAAAAAATCTGATAAACAAGCCTCTAGTTGACAGGGGACGTATTTTATTTCCTCCACTGCACATAAAGCTCAGTTTGATGAAGCAATTCACAAAAGCTCTGGATAAAGATGGACGGTGTTTTCAGTTTCTGTGTAAAACCTTCCCCAATTTGTCAACTGAAAAATTAAAAGCTGGTATTTTTGATAGTCCTCAAATTAGGCAGCTGATCAAAAACTTTCCCGCGTTTGAGGAGACCATGAATCCTGTATAGCAACAAGCGTGGAATTGCTTTGTTCAGGTCGTGATGAATTTCCTAGGCAACACAAAAGCAGAGAACTATAAAGATCTAGTAGCAAACATGTTTGTGGCCTTTAGGAACCTTGGCTGCAATATGAGCATAAAAATGCACTACCTGTACTCGCACATGGACCGCTTTCCCGAAAATCTTGGCTCTTTAAGCGATGAGCATGGAAAGTGCTTTCACCAGGACTTGAGAGAAATAGAATCACGCTACCAGGGAAGGTAGGACATGGTGATGATGGCGGACTACTGTTGGAATTTAAAAAGAGATGTGCAAGCACCAAAACATTCGCGACAATCAAAAAAACGAAAATTTAGACCGTAATAATGCAAACATTAAGTTTTCATTTTAAGTTACATGTACTGTACATGAAGTGTACATGATTCTTTGTTAGAATACAGCAATTTTATCCTAAAAAATGACATTTTGCCATTTAAACATCATTAGTAAATCTTGAAAACATTGTTTTAAAAAATATAAGTCGCATAATTTTAAATTCAAACTTACAAAAAAATTTGAACTCCGAGAGCAAAATGGATGTTATTTCTAGATTTAGCATGGCAAAAATATAGTAAATCAGTTTAAAAATATCAGACACCTTTTTAAAAGTTTCTTTTTGTTGACCAGTGTAATATATAACAGTGAAAAAATTTATATATAATATATAGCAGTGAAATAAGTTATATATAATATATATCAGTGAAATAATTTATATATAATGTATAGTAGTGAAATAATTTATGTATAATATATAGCAGTGAAATAATTTATATATAATATATAGCAGTGAAATAATTTATATATGATATATAGCAGTGAAATAATTTTTATATAATATATAACAGTGAAATAATTTATATATAATATATAGCAGTGAAATAATTATATAAAATATATAGCAGTGAAATACGTTATATATAATATATAGCAGTGAAATAAGTTATATATAATATATAACAGTGAAATAATTTATATATAATATATAGCAGTGAAATAAGTTATATATAATATATAGCAGTGAAATAATTTATATATAATATATAGCAGTGAAATAATTTATATATAATATATAGCAGTGAAAAAATTTATATATAATATATAGCAGTGAAATAATTTATATATAATATATAGCAGTGAAATAATTTATATATAAGATATAGCATTGAAATAATTTATATATAATATATAGCAGTGAAAAAATTTATATATAATATATAGCAGTGTAATAATTTATATATAATATATAGCAGTGAAATAATTTATATACGATATGTAGCAGTGAAATAATTTATATATAATGTATAGGAGTGAAATAATTTATATATAATGTATAGCAGTGAAGTAATTTATATATAATGTATAGGAGTGAATAATTTTATACATAATGTATAGCAGTGGAATAATTTATATATAATATATAGCAGTGAAATAATTTATATATAATGTATAGCAGTGAAATAAGTTATATATAATACATAGCAGTGAAATAATTTATATATAATGTATAGCAGTGAAATAATTTATATATAATATATAGGAGTGAAATAAGTTATATATAATATATAGCAGTGAAATAATTTATATATAATATATAGCAGTGAAATAATTTATATATAATATATAACAGTGAAATAATTTTTATATAATATATAACAGTGAAATAATTTATATACAATATATAACAGTGAAATAAGTTATATATATTATATAGCAGTGAAATAATTTATATATAATATATAGCAGTGAAATAAGTTATATATAATATATAGCAGTGAAATAATTGATATATAATATATAGCAGGGAAATATTTTATATATAATATATAGGAGTGAAATAATTTATATATAATATATAGCAGTGAAATAATTTATATATAATATATAGGAGTGAAATAAGTTATATATAATATATAGCAGTGAAATAATTTATATATAACGTATAGCAGTGAAATAAATTATATATAATATATAGCAGTGCAATAATTTATATATAATATATAGCAGTGAAATAAGTTATATATAATATATAGCAGTGAAATAATTTATATATAATATATAGCAGTGAATAAATTCATATATAATATATAGCAGTGTAATAATTTATATATAATATATAGCAGTGAAATAATTTATATATAATATATAGCAGTGAAATAATTTATATATAATGTATAGGAGTGAAATAATTTATATATAATGTATAGCAGTGAAATAATTTATATATAATGTATAGGAGTGAATCAATTTAGATATAATGTATAGCAGTGAAATAATTTATATATAATATATAGCAGTGAAATAATTTATATATAATGTATATCAGTGAAATAATTTATATATAATGTATAGCAGTGAAATCATTTATATATAATATATAGGAGTGAAATAGCTTATATATAATATATAGCAGTGAAATAATTTATATATAATATATAGCAGAGAAATAATTTATGTATAATATATAGCAGTGAAATAATTTATATATAATATATAGAAGTGAAATAATTTATATATAATGTATAGCAGTGAAATAATTTATATATAATGTATAGCAGTGAAATAAGTTATATAGAATATATAACAGTGAAATAATCTATATTTAATATATAGCAGTGAAATAATTTATATATAATATATAGCAGTGAAATAAGTTATATATAATATATAGCAGTGAAATAATTCATATATAATATATAGCAGTGAAATATTTTATATATAATATATAGCAGTGAAATAATTTATATATAATATATAGCAGTGAAATAATTTTTATATAATATATAACAGTGAAATAATTTATATATAATATATAGCAGTGAAATAATTATATATAATATATAGCAGTGAAATACGTTATATATAATATATAGCAGTGAAATAAGTTATATATAATATATAACAGTGAAATAATTTATATATAATATATAGCAGTGAAATAAGTTATATATAATATATAGCAGTGAAATAATTTATATATAATATATAGCAGTGAAATAATTTATATATAATATATAGCAGTGGAATAATTTATATATAATATATAGCAGTGAAATAATTTATATGTAATGTATAGCAGTGAAATAAGTTATATATAATACATAGCAGTGAAATAATTTATATATAATGTATAGCAGTGAAATAATTTATATATAATATATAGGAGTGAAATAAGTTATATATAATATATACCAGTGAAATAATTTATATATAATGTATAGCAGTGAAATCATTTAAATATAATGTATAGCAGTGAAATAATTTATATATAATGTATAGCAGTGAAATAATTTATATATAATATATAACAGTGAAATAATTTATATATAATATATAGAGAGTGAAATAAGTTATATATAATATATAGCAGTGAAATAATTTATATATAATATATAGCAGTGAAATAATTTATATATAATATATAACAGTGAAATAATTTTTATATAATATATAACAGTGAAATAATTTATATATAATATATAACAGTGAAATAAGTTATATATATTATATAGCAGTGAAATAATTTATATATAATATATAGCAGTGAAATAAGTTATATATAATATATAGCAGTGAAATAATTGATATATAATATATAGCAGGGAAATATTTTATATATAATATATAGGAGTGAAATAATTTATATATAATATATAGCAGTGAAATAATATATATATAATATATAGGAGTGAAATAAGTTATATATAATATATAGCAGTGAAATAATTTATATATAACGTATAGCAGTGAAATAAATTATATATAATATATAGCAGTGAAATAATTTATATATAATATATAGCAGTGAAATAAGTTATATATAATATATAGCAGTGAAATAATTTATATATAATATATAGCAGTGAAAAAATTCATATATAATATATAGCAGTGTAATAATTTATATATAATATATAGCAGTGAAATAATTTATATATAATATATAGCAGTGAAATAATTTATATATAATGTATAACAGTGAAATAATTTATATATAATGTATAGCAGTGAAATAATTTATATATAATGTATAGGAGTGAATCAATTTAGATATAATGTATAGCAGTGAAATAAATTTATATATAATATATAGCAGTGAAATAATTTATATATAATGTATAGCAGTGAAATAATTTATATATAATGTATAGGAGTGAAATAATTTATATATAATATATAGCAGTGAAATAATTTATATATAATGTATAGCAGTGAAATCATTTATATATAATATATAGGAGTGAAATAATTTATATATAATATATAGCAGTGAAATAATTTATATATAATATATAGCAGAGAAATAATTGATGTATAATATATAGCAGTGAAATAATTTATATATAATATATAGAAGTGAAATAATTTATATATAATTTATCGCAGTGAAATAATTTATATATAATGTATAGCAGTAAAATAAGTTATATAGAATATATAACAGTGAAATAATCTATATTTAATATATAGCAGTGAAATAATTTATATATAATATATAGCAGTGAAATAAGTTATATATAATATATAGCAGTGAAATAATTCATATACAATATATAGCAGTGAAATAATTTATATATAATATATAGCATTGAAATAATTTATATATAATATATAGCAGTGAAATAATTTTTATATAATATATAACAGTGAAATAATTTATATATAATATATAGCAGTGAAATAATTATATATAATATATAGCAGTGAAATACGTTATATATAATATAGCAGTGAAATAAGTTATATATAATATATAACAGTGAAATAATTTATATATAATATATAGCAGTGAAATAATTGATATATAATATATAGCAGGGAAATATTTTATATATAATATATAGGAGTGAAATAATTTATATATAATATATAGCAGTGAAATAATATATATATAATATATAGGAGTGAAATAAGTTATATATAATATATAGCAGTGAAATAATTTATATATAACGTATAGCAGTGAAATAAATTATATATAATATATAGCAGTGAAATAATTTATATATAATATATAGCAGTGAAATAAGTTATATATAATATATAGCAGTGAAATAATTTATATATAATATATAGCAGTGAAAAAATTCATATATAATATATAGCAGTGTAATAATTTATATATAATATATAGCAGTGAAATAATTTATATATAATATATAGCAGTGAAATAATTTATATATAATGTATAGGAGTGAAATAATTTATATATAATGTATAGCAGTGAAATAATTTATATATAATGTATAGGAGTGAATCAATTTAGATATAATGTATAGCAGTGAAATAAATTTATATATAATATATAGCAGTGAAATAATTTATATATAATGTATAGCAGTGAAATAATTTATATATAATGTATAGGGGTGAAATAATTTATATATAATATATAGCAGTGAAATAATTTATATATAATGTATAGCAGTGAAATCATTTATATATAATATATAGGAGTGAAATAATTTATATATAATATATAGCAGTGAAATAATTTATATATAATATATAGCAGAGAAATAATTTATGTATAATATATAGCAGTGAAATAATTTATATATAATATATAGAAGTGAAATAATTTATATATAATGTATAGCAGTGAAATAATTTATATATAATGTATAGCAGTAAAATAAGTTATATAGAATATATAACAGTGAAATAATCTATATTTAATATATAGCAGTGAAATAATTTATATATAATATATAGCAGTGAAATAAGTTATATATAATATATAGCAGTGAAATAATTCATATACAATATATAGCAGTGAAATAATTTATATATAATATATAGCAGTGAAATAATTTATATATAATATATAGCAGTGAAATAATTTTTATATAATATATAACAGTGAAATAATTTATATATAATATATAGCAGTGAAATAATTATATATAATATATAGCAGTGAAATACGTTATATATAATATAGCAGTGAAATAAGTTATATATAATATATAACAGTGAAATAATTTATATATAATATATAGCAGTGAAATAATTGATATATAATATATAGCAGGGAAATATTTTATATATAATATATAGGAGTGAAATAATTTATATATAATATATAGCAGTGAAATAATATATATATAATATATAGGAGTGAAATAAGTTATATATAATATATAGCAGTGAAATAATTTATATATAACGTATAGCAGTGAAATAAATTATATATAATATATAGCAGTGAAATAATTTATATATAATATATAGCAGTGAAATAAGTTATATATAATATATAGCAGTGAAATAATTTATATATAATATATAGCAGTGAAAAAATTCATATATAATATATAGCAGTGTAATAATTTATATATAATATATAGCAGTGAAATAATTTATATATAATATATAGCAGTGAAATAATTTATATATAATGTATAGGAGTGAAATAATTTATATATAATGTATAGCAGTGAAATAATTTATATATAATGTATAGGAGTGAATCAATTTAGATATAATGTATAGCAGTGAAATAAATTTATATATAATATATAGCAGTGAAATAATTTATATATAATGTATAGCAGTGAAATAATTTATATATAATGTATAGGAGTGAAATAATTTATATATAATATATAGCAGTGAAATAATTTATATATAATGTATAGCAGTGAAATCATTTATATATAATATATAGGAGTGAAATAATTTATATATAATATATAGCAGTGAAATAATTTATATATAATATATAGCAGAGAAATAATTTATGTATAATATATAGCAGTGAAATAATTTATATATAATATATAGAAGTGAAATAATTTATATATAATGTATAGCAGTGAAATAATTTATATATAATGTATAGCAGTAAAATAAGTTATATAGAATATATAACAGTGAAATAATCTATATTTAATATATAGCAGTGAAATAATTTATATATAATATATAGCAGTGAAATAAGTTATATATAATATATAGCAGTGAAATAATTCATATACAATATATAGCAGTGAAATAATTTATATATAATATATAGCAGTGAAATAATTTATATATAATATATAGCAGTGAAATAATTTTTATATAATATATAACAGTGAAATAATTTATATATAATATATAGCAGTGAAATAATTATATATAATATATAGCAGTGAAATACGTTATATATAATATATAGCAGTGAAATAAGTTATATATAATATATAACAGTGAAATAATTTATATATAATATATAGCAGTGAAATAAGTTATATATAATATATAGCAGTGAAATAATTTATATATAATATATAGCAGTGAAATAATTTATATATAATATATAGCAGTGAAAAAATTTATATGGAATATATAGCAGTGAAATAATTAATATATAATATATAGCAGTGAAATAATTTATATATAAGATATAGCATTGAAATAATTTATATATAATATATAGCAGTGAAAAAATTTATATATAATATATAGCAGTGTAATAATTTATATATAATATATAGCAGTGAAATAATTTATATACAATATAAAGCAGTGAAATAATTTATATATAATGTATAGGAGTGAAATAATTTATATATAATGTATAGCAGTGAAGTAATTTATATATAATGTATAGGAGTGAAATAATTTATACATAATGTATAGCAGTGGAATAATTTATATATAATATATAGCAGTGAAATAATTTATATATAATGTATAGCAGTGAAATAAGTTATATATAATACATAGCAGTGAAATAATTTATATATAATGTATAGCAGTGAAATAATTTATATAGAATATATAGGAGTGAAATAAGTTATATATAATATATAGCAGTGAAATAATTTATATATAATGTATAGCAGTGAAATCATTTATATATAATATATAGCAGTGAAATCATTTATATATAATGTATAGCAGTTAAATAATTTATATATAATATATAACAGTGAAATAATTTATATATAATATATAGAGAGTGAAATAAGTTATATATAATATATAGCAGTGAAATAATTTATATATAATATATAGCAGTGAAATAATTTATATATAATATATAACAGTGAAATAATTTTTATATAATATATAACAGTGAAATAATTTATATATAATATATAACAGTGAAATAAGTTATATATATTATATAGCAGTGAAATAATTTATATATAATATATAGCAGTGAAATAAGTTATATATAATATATAGCAGTGAAATAATTGATATATAATATATAGCAGGGAAATATTTTATATATAATATATAGGAGTGAAATAATTTATATATAATATATAGCAGTGAAAAAATTTATATATAATATATAGGAGTGAAATAAGTTATATATAATATATAGCAGTGAAATAATTTATATATAACGTATAGCAGTGAAATAAATTATATATAATATATAGCAGTGAAATAATTTATATATAATATATAGCAGTGAAATAAGTTATATATAATATATAGCAGTGAAATAATTTATATATAATGTATAGCAGTGAAATAATTTATATATAATGTATAGGAGTGAATCAATTTAGATATAATGTATAGCAGTGAAATAATTTATATATAATATATAGCAGTGAAATAATTTATATATAATGTATAGCAGTGAAATAATTTATATATAATGTATAGGAGTGAAATAATTTATATATAATATATAGCAGTGAAATAATTTATATATAATGTATAGCAGTGAAATCATTTATATATAATATATAGGAGTGAAATAATTTATATATAATATATAGCAGTGAAATAATTTATATATAATATATAGCAGAGAAATAATTTATGTATAATATATAGCAGTGAAATAATTTATATATAATATATAGAAGTGAAATAATTTATATATAATGTATAGCAGTGAAATAATTTATATATAATGTATAGCAGTGAAATAAGTTATATAGAATATATAACAGTGAAATAATCTATATTTAATATATAGCAGTGAAATAATTTATATATAATATATAGCAGTGAAATAAGTTATATATAATATATAGCAGTGAAATAATTCATATATAATATATAGCAGTGAAATAATTTATATATAATATATAGCAGTGAAATAATTTATATATAATATATAGCAGTGAAATAATTTTTATATAATATATAACAGTGAAATAATTTATATATAATATATAGCAGTGAAATAATTATATATAATATATAGCAGTGAAATACGTTATATATAATATATAGCAGTGAAATAAGTTATATATAATATATAACAGTGAAATAATTTATATATAATATATAGCAGTGAAATAAGTTATATATAATATATAGCAGTGAAATAATTTATATATAATATATAGCAGTGAAATAATTTATATATAATATATAGCAGTGGAATAATTTATATATAATATATAGCAGTGAAATAATTTATATATAATGTATAGCAGTGACATAAGTTATATATAATACATAGCAGTGAAATAATTTATATATAATGTATAGCAGTGAAATAATTTATATAGAATATATAGGAGTGAAATAAGTTATATATAATATATAGCAGTGAAATAATTTATATATAATGTATAGCAGTGAAATCATTTATATATAATATATAGCAGTGAAATCATATATATATAATGTATAGCAGTGAAATAATTTATATATAATATATAACAGTGAAATAATTTATATATAATATATAGAGAGTGAAATAAGTTATATATAATATATAGCAGTGAAATAATTTATATATAATATATAGCAGTGAAATAATTTATATATAATATATAACAGTGAAATAATTTTTATATAATATATAACAGTGAAATAATTTATATATAATATATAACAGTGAAATAAGTTATATATATTATATAGCAGTGAAATAATTTATATATAATATATAGCAGTGAAATAAGTTATATATAATATATAGCAGTGAAATAATTGATATATAATATATAGCAGGGAAATATTTTATATATAATATATAGGAGTGAAATAATTTATATATAATATATAGCAGTGAAAAAATTTATATATAATATATAGGAGTGAAATAAGTTATATATAATATATAGCCGTGAAATAATTTATATATAACGTATAGCAGTGAAATAAATTATATATAATATATAGCAGTGAAATAATTTATATATAATATATAGCAGTGAAATAAGTTATATATAATATATAGCAGTGAAATAATTTATATATAATATATAGCAGTGAAAAAATTCATATATAATATATAGCAGTGTAATAATTTATATATAATATATAGCAGTGAAATAATTTATATATAATATATAGAAGTGAAATAATTTATATATAATGTATAGCAGTGAAATAATTTATATATAATGTATAGCAGTGAAATAAGTTATATAGAATATATAACAGTGAAATAATCTATATTTAATATATAGCAGTGAAATAATTTATATATAATATATAGCAGTGAAATAAGTTATATATAATATATAGCAGTGAAATAATTCATATATAATATATAGCAGTGAAATAATTTATATATAATATATAGCAGTGAAATAATTTATATATAATATATAGCAGTGAAATAATTTTTATATAATATATAACAGTGAAATAATTTATATATAATATATAGCAGTGAAATAATTATATATAATATATAGCAGTGAAATACGTTATATATAATATATAGCAGTGAAATAAGTTATATATAATATATAACAGTGAAATAATTTATATATAATATATAGCAGTGAAATAAGTTATATATAATATATAGCAGTGAAATAATTTATATATAATATATAGCAGTGAAATAATTTATATATAATATATAGCAGTGAAAAAATTTATATATAATATATAGCAGTGAAATAATTTATATATAATATATAGCAGTGAAATAATTTATATATAAGATATAGCATTGAAATAATTTATATATAATATATAGCAGTGACAAAATTTATATATAATATATAGCAGTGTAATAATTTATATATAATATATAGCAGTGAAATAATTTATATACAATATATAGCAGTGAAATAATTTATATATAATGTATAGGAGTGAAATAATTTATATATAATGTATAGCAGTGAAGTAATTTATATATAATGTATAGGAGTGAATTAATTTATACATAATGTATAGCAGTGAAATAATTTATATATAATATATAGCAGTGAAATAATTTATATATAATGTATAGCAGTGAAATAAGTTATATATAATACATAGCAGTGAAATAATTTATATATAATGTATAGCAGTGAAATAATTTATATAGAATATATAGGAGTGAAATAAGTTATATATAATATATAGCAGTGAAATAATTTATATATAATGTATAGCAGTGAAATCATTTATATATAATATATAGCAGTGAAATAATTTATATATAATGTATAGCAGTGAAATAATTTATATATAATATATAACAGTGAAATAATTTATATATAATATATAGAGAGTGAAATAAGTTATATATAATAAATAGCAGTGAAATAATTTATATATAATATATAGCAGTGAAATAATTTATATATAATATATAACAGTGAAATAATTTTTATATAATATATAACAGTGAAATAATTTATATATAATATATAACAGTGAAATAAGTCATATATATTATATAGCAGTGAAATAATTTATATATAATATATAGCAGTGAAATAAGTTATATATAATATATAGCAGTGAAATAATTGATATATAATATATAGCAGGGAAATAATTTATATATAATATTTAGGAGTGAAATAATTTATATATAATATATAGCAGTGAAATAATTTATATATAATATATGGGAGTGAAATAAGTTATATATAATATATAGCAGTGAAATAATTTATATATAACGTATAGCAGTGAAATAAATTATATATAATATATAGCAGTGAAATAATTTATATATAATATATAGCAGTGAAATAAGTTATATATAATATATAGCAGTGAAATAATTTATATATAATATATAGCAGATAAAAAATTCATATATAATATATAGCAGTGTAATAATTTATATATAATATATAGCAGTGAAATAATTTATATATAATATATAGCAGTGAAATAATTTATATATAATGTATAGGAGTGAAATAATTTATATATAATGTATAGCAGTGAAATAATTTATGTATAATGTATAGGAGTGAATCAATTTAGATATAATGTATAGCAGTGAAATAATTTTTATATAATATATAGCAGTGAAATAATTTATATATAATGTATAGCAGTGAAATAATTTATATATAATGTATAGGAGTGAAATAATTTATATATAATATATAGCAGTGAAATAATTTATATATAATGTATAGCAGTGAAATCATTTATATATAATATATAGGAGTGAAATAATTTATATATAATATATAGCAGTGAAATAATTTATATATAATATATAGCAGTGAAATAATTTATGTATAATATATAGCAGTGAAATAATTTATATATAATATATAGAAGTGAAATAATTTATATATAATGTATAGCAGTGAAATAATTTATATATAATGTATAGCAGTGAAATAAGTTATATAGAATATATGACAGTGAAATAATCTATATTTAATATATAGCAGTGAAATAATTTATATATAATATATAGCAGTGAAATAAGTTATATATAATATATAGCAGTGAAATAATTCATATATAATATATAGCAGTGAAATTCGTTATATATAATATATAGCAGTGAAATAATTGATATATAATATATAGCAGTGAAATAATTTATATATATTATATAGCAGTGAAATAATTTATATATAATATATAGCAGTGAAATAATTTATATATAATATATAGCAGTGAAATAATTTATATATAATGTATAGCAGTGAAATAATTTATATATAATATATAGCAGTGAAATAATTTATATATAATGTATAGCAGTGAAATAATTTATATATAATATATAGCAGTGAAATAATTTATATATAATATATAGGAGTGAAATAATTTATATATAATGTATAGCAGTGAAATAATTTATATATAATGTATAGCAGTGAATTAATTTATATATAATATATAGCAGTGAAATAATTTATATATAATATATAGGAGTGAAATAATTTATATATAATATATTGCAGTGAAATAATTGATATATAATATATAGCAGTGAAATAATTTATATATAATATATAGCAGTGAAATAATTTATATATAATATATAGCAGTGTAATAATTTATATAGTATATATGGCAGTGAAATCATTTATATATAATATATAGCAGTGAAATAATTTATATATAATATATAGCAGTGAAATAATTTATATATAATATATAGCAGTGTAATAATTTATATATAATATATAGCAGTGAAATCATTTATATATAATATATAGCAGTGAAATAATTTATATATAATATATAGCAGTGAAATAATTTATATATATAATATAGCAGTGTAATAATTTATATATAATATATAGCAGTGAAATCATTTATATATAATATATAGCAGTGAAATAATTTATATATAATATATAGCAGTGAAATAAGTTATATATAATATATAGCAGTGAAATAATTTATATATAATATATAGCAGTGAAATAATTTATATATATAATATAGCAGTGTAATAATTTATATATAATATATAGCAGTGAAATCATTTATATATAATATATAGCAGTGAAATAATTTATATATAATATATAGGAGTGAAATAATTTATATATATTGTATAGCAGTGAAATAATTTATATATAATATATAGCAGTGAAATAATTTATATATAATATATAGGAGTGAAATAATTGATATATAATATATAGCAGTGAAATAAGTTATATATAATATATAGCAGTGAAATAATTTATATATAATGTATAGCAGTGAAATAATTTATATATAATATATAGCAGTGAAATAATTTATATATAATGTATAGCAGTGAAATAATTTATATATAATGTATAGGAGTGAATCAATTTAGATATAATGTATAGCAGTGAAATAATTTATATATAATATATAGCAGTGAAATAATTTATATATAATGTATAGCAGTGAAATAATTTATATATAATGTATAGGAGTGAAATAATTTATATATAATATATAGCAGTGAAATAATTTATATATAATGTATAGCAGTGAAATCATTTATATATAATATATAGGAGTGAAATAATTTATATATAATATATAGCAGTGAAATAATTTATATATAATATATAGCAGTGAAATAATTTATGTATAATATATAGCAGTGAAATAATTTATATATAATATATAGAAGTGAAATAATTTATATATAATGTATAGCAGTGAAATAATTTATATATAATGTATAGCAGTGAAATAAGTTATATAGAATATATAACAGTGAAATAATCTATATTTAATATATAGCAGTGAAATAATTTATATATAATATATAGCAGTGAAATAAGTTATATATAATATATAGCAGTGAAATAATTCATATATAATATATAGCAGTGAAATAATTTATATATAATATATAGCAGTGAAATAATTTATATATAATATATAGCAGTGAAATAATTTTTATATAATATATAACAGTGAAATAATTTATATATAATATATAGCAGTGAAATAATTATATATAATATATAGCAGTGAAATACGTTATATATAATATATAGCAGTGAAATAAGTTATATATAATATATAACAGTGAAATAATTTATATATAATATATAGCAGTGAAATAAGTTATATATAATATATAGCAGTGAAATAATTTATATATAATATATAGCAGTGAAATAATTTATATATAATATATAGCAGTGGAATAATTTATATATAATATATAGCAGTGAAATAATTTATATATAATGTATAGCAGTGAAATAAGTTATATATAATACATAGCAGTGAAATAATTTATATATAATGTATAGCAGTGAAATAATTTATATAGAATATATAGGAGTGAAATAAGTTATATATAATATATAGCAGTGAAATAATTTATATATAATGTATAGCAGTGAAATCATTTATATATAATATATAGCAGTGAAATCATTTATATATAATGTATAGCAGTGAAATAATTTATATATAATATATAACAGTGAAATAATTTATATATAATATATAGAGAGTGAAATAAGTTATATATAATATATAGCAGTGAAATAATTTATATATAATATATAGCAGTGAAATAATTTATATATAATATATAACAGTGAAATAATTTTTATATAATATATAACAGTGAAATAATTTATATATAATATATAACAGTGAAATAAGTTATATATATTATATAGCAGTGAAATAATTTATATATAATATATAGCAGTGAAATAAGTTATATATAATATATAGCAGTGAAATAATTGATATATAATATATAGCAGGGAAATATTTTATATATAATATATAGGAGTGAAATAATTTATATATAATATATAGCAGTGAAAAAATTTATATATAATATATAGGAGTGAAATAAGTTATATATAATATATAGCAGTGAAATAATTTATATATAACGTATAGCAGTGAAATAAATTATATATAATATATAGCAGTGAAATAATTTATATATAATATATAGCAGTGAAATAAGTTATATATAATATATAGCAGTGAAATAATTTATATATAATATATAGCAGTGAAAAAATTCATATATAATATATAGCAGTGTAATAATTTATATATAATATATAGCAGTGAAATAATTTATATATAATATATAGCAGTGAAATAATTTATATATAATGTATAGAGTGAAATAATTTATATATAATGTATAGCAGTGAAATAATTTATATATAATGTATAGGAGTTAATCAATTTAGATATAATGTATAGCAGTGAAATAATTTATATATAATATATAGCAGTGAAATAATTTATATATAATGTATAGCAGTGAAATAATTTATATATAATGTATAGGAGTGAAATAATTTATATATAATATATAGCAGTGAAATAATTTATATATAATGTATAGCAGTGAAATCATTTATATATAATATATAGGAGTGAAATAATTTATATATAATATATAGCAGTGAAATAATTTATATATAATATATAGCAGAGAAATAATTTATGTATAATATATAGCAGTGAAATAATTTATATATAATATATAGAAGTGAAATAATTTATATATAATGTATAGCAGTGAAATAATTTATATATAATGTATAGCAGTGAAATAAGTTATATAGAATATATAACAGTGAAATAATCTATATTTAATATATAGCAGTGAAATAATTTATATATAATATATAGCAGTGAAATAAGTTATATATAATATATAGCAGTGAAATAATTCATATATAATATATAGCAGTGAAATAATTTATATATAATATATAGCAGTGAAATAATTTATATATAATATATAGCAGTGAAATAATTTTTATATAATATATAACAGTGAAATAATTTATATATAATATATAGCAGTGAAATAATTATATATAATATATAGCAGTGAAATACGTTATATATAATATATAGCAGTGAAATAAGTTATATATAATATATAACAGTGAAATAATTTATATATAATATATAGCAGTGAAATAAGTTATATATAATATATAGCAGTGAAATAATTTATATATAATATATAGCAGTGAAATAATTTATATATAATATATAGCAGTGAAAAAATTTATATATAATATATAGCAGTGAAATAATTTATATATAATATATAGCAGTGAAATAATTTATATAT
The DNA here is from genome assembly GCF_053919585.1 of Euprymna scolopes. Classification (NCBI taxonomy): domain Eukaryota; kingdom Metazoa; phylum Mollusca; class Cephalopoda; order Sepiida; family Sepiolidae; genus Euprymna; species Euprymna scolopes. The sequence goes on along the minus strand of NC_136519.1, from coordinate 50,001,124 downwards.
AAGATATAGCATTGAAATAATTTATATATAATATATAGCAGTGACAAAATTTATATATAATATATATCAGTGTAATAATTTATATATAATATATAGCAGTGAAATAATTTATATACAATATATAGCAGTGAAATAATTTATATATAATGTATAGGAGTGAAATAATTTATATATAATGTATAGCAGTGAAGTAATTTATATATAATGTATAGGAGTGAATTAATTTATACATAATGTATAGCAGTGAAATAATTTATATATAATATATAGCAGTGAAATAATTTATATATAATGTATAGCAGTGAAATAAGTTATATATAATACATAGCAGTGAAATAATTTATATATAATGTATAGCAGTGAAATAATTTATATAGAATATATAGGAGTGAAATAAGTTATATATAATATATAGCAGTGAAATAATTTATATATAATGTATAGCAGTGAAATCATTTATATATAATATATAGCAGTGAAATAATTTATATATAATGTATAGCAGTGAAATAATTTATATATAATATATAACAGTGAAATAATTTATATATAATATATAGAGAGTGAAATAAGTTATATATAATAAATAGCAGTGAAATAATTTATATATAATATATAGCAGTGAAATAATTTATATATAATATATAACAGTGAAATATTTTTTATATAATATATAACAGTGAAATAATTTATATATAATATATAACAGTGAAATAAGTCATATATATTATATAGCAGTGAAATAATTTATATATAATATATAGCAGTGAAATAAGTTATATATAATATATAGCAGTGAAATAATTGATATATAATATATAGCAGGGAAATAATTTATATATAATATTTAGGAGTGAAATAATTTATATATAATATATAGCAGTGAAATAATTTATATATAATATATGGGAGTGAAATAAGTTATATATAATATATAGCAGTGAAATAATTTATATATAACGTATAGCAGTGAAATAAATTATATATAATATATAGCAGTGAAATAATTTATATATAATATATAGCAGTGAAATAAGTTATATATAATATATAGCAGTGAAATAATTTATATATAATATATAGCAGATAAAAAATTCATATATAATATATAGCAGTGTAATAATTTATATATAATATATAGCAGTGAAATAATTTATATATAATATATAGCAGTGAAATAATTTATATATAATGTATAGGAGTGAAATAATTTATATATAATGTATAGCAGTGAAATAATTTATGTATAATGTATAGGAGTGAATCAATTTAGATATAATGTATAGCAGTGAAATAATTTTTATATAATATATAGCAGTGAAATAATTTATATATAATGTATAGCAGTGAAATAATTTATATATAATGTATAGGAGTGAAATAATTTATATATAATATATAGCAGTGAAATAATTTATATATAATGTATAGCAGTGAAATCATTTATATATAATATATAGGAGTGAAATAATTTATATATAATATATAGCAGTGAAATAATTTATATATAATATATAGCAGTGAAATAATTTATGTATAATATATAGCAGTGAAATAATTTATATATAATATATAGAAGTGAAATAATTTATATATAATGTATAGCAGTGAAATAATTTATATATAATGTATAGCAGTGAAATAAGTTATATAGAATATATGACAGTGAAATAATCTATATTTAATATATAGCAGTGAAATAATTTATATATAATATATAGCAGTGAAATAAGTTATATATAATATATAGCAGTGAAATAATTCATATATAATATATAGCAGTGAAATTCGTTATATATAATATATAGCAGTGAAATAATTGATATATAATATATAGCAGTGAAATAATTTATATATATTATATAGCAGTGAAATAATTTATATATAATATATAGCAGTGAAATAATTTATATATAATATATAGCAGTGAAATAATTTATATATAATGTATAGCAGTGAAATAATTTATATATAATATATAGCAGTGAAATAATTTATATATAATGTATAGCAGTGAAATAATTTATATATAATATATAGCAGTGAAATAATTTATATATAATATATAGGAGTGAAATAATTTATATATAATGTATAGCAGTGAAATAATTTATATATAATGTATAGCAGTGAATTAATTTATATATAATATATAGCAGTGAAATAATTTATATATAATATATAGGAGTGAAATAATTTATATATAATATATTGCAGTGAAATAATTGATATATAATATATAGCAGTGAAATAATTTATATATAATATATAGCAGTGAAATAATTTATATATAATATATAGCAGTGTAATAATTTATATAGTATATATGGCAGTGAAATCATTTATATATAATATATAGCAGTGAAATAATTTATATATAATATATAGCAGTGAAATAATTTATATATAATATATAGCAGTGTAATAATTTATATATAATATATAGCAGTGAAATCATTTATATATAATATATAGCAGTGAAATAATTTATATATAATATATAGCAGTGAAATAATTTATATATATAATATAGCAGTGTAATAATTTATATATAATATATAGCAGTGAAATCATTTATATATAATATATAGCAGTGAAATAATTTATATATAATATATAGCAGTGAAATAAGTTATATATAATATATAGCAGTGAAATAATTTATATATAATATATAGCAGTGAAATAATTTATATATATAATATAGCAGTGTAATAATTTATATATAATATATAGCAGTGAAATCATTTATATATAATATATAGCAGTGAAATAATTTATATATAATATATAGGAGTGAAATAATTTATATATATTGTATAGCAGTGAAATAATTTATATATAATATATAGCAGTGAAATAATTTATATATAATATATAGGAGTGAAATAATTGATATATAATATATAGCAGTGAAATAATTTATATATAATATATAGCAGTGAAATAATTTATATATAATATATAGGACTGAAATAATTTATATATAATATATAGCAGTGAAATAATTTATATATAATATATAGGAGTGAAATAATTTATATATAATATATAGCAGTGAAATAATTTATATATAATATATAGCAGTGAAATAATTTATATATAATATATAGCAGTGAAATAATTTATATATAATATATAGCAGTGAAATAATTTATATATAATATATTGCAGTGAAATAATTGATATATAATATATAGCAGTGAAATACGTTCAAAGATTTAATAGACAATGTAATAGTGCATTATTTCTAATAACAAAAAATGAGTTATGGTTATGGCTAGGGTTAGGGTTTAAGTTAAAGTTAGCGTTAAAAACGAATAATCAATAAATACTTATTACTACAGGAAATAAAAGATATTTTTCTACGTAATTGCATATTGTTTTTAATTTTTACGTCTTTGGAAGCATTTTTATTTCATTTACAGATTTTGTTCTAATACGTTTACGTAAGAAACGAACATTTCAGAGAGTCGCTTTAATTTCGGAGGTTCAATTAGTAAGTGTCTCGTGTTTTCGATGAAAAAAAACCATAAATATACAAGAACTCACTAAAAACAAAAAAAGATAATCAGACTTCGGTTATTTACAAAAAGTGGAGACATTTTGGATTTTTACTCAAGCAAAAGATAATTAGAAAGTAATCTTAAGTTGAAAAAAAAACGGTTTCAAGTAGTTTAAAGCAGAACCATTAACACGGATATGTAGAAAAGTAACTGATATTGCGTTTGGTAGCAGTTATTTGTTGATTATTTTAGTATTTATATTACTTTTTTGTCAACTACAATATCCAATCACCGAAGATAATACTCAAACAAAAAGATAAAGAGACATCTTGATTATACAGGGTTACCAAGGAAAACAAAACAAAAGGTAAATAGAGGCCATCTAGAACATATGCTGTAGAACGGGGAAAAAAAGGCCAAAGACCCTAGTGTTTTGATGTGACGTTTTGAATATAATAAACTAATTATGACCAAAGTTTCATTTCATTCGGACAAAACACTAAGAAACGCGGACTAATTAGAGTTGGGCCCGTTTTGGGGGGGTCACTCTGTATATATATATATATATATATATATATATATATATATATATATATATATATATATATATAAGTTATGAAAATATATTTAGATATTAAGCTATACAGAATATTCCACGTTTCATACTCTTGAGAATTCGTCCGGCTAATGCCTGTATATATATATATATATATATATATATATATATATATATATATATATATATATATAACTACTTCATTTACTCACATAAAATTAATATACGAAAATATAAATTTATGCGTAAACTTTAAGTATTTACTCCAAAAGTGCTCAATACGTAGGTAGAGCTAGTTAGTAAGTTATAAAATATGTGGCGATTAAGCTACACTGAATATTCCGCGTTTCATACACTCTAGGACTCTTCAGGCTTATGCGCGGATTTTATGGTTGTCTGTCGTTTTTATATACGCACTTCTATTGAGATTTTAGTTAGCCAATCAGCTTTCTAATGCCCACCGCGCCCTTCCTATCAGCCAATGAACATGCACTTACCGGACAAAGGCCTATTTGACTACTGGTTGACCTGTTCCTTTGTGTTTTCTCTATTTATATATATTTGCGAAGAAACCCCGAATAACAAGAAATATTACGTAGGTATGACATCCTTAGATTTCAAAACTCGATATTATTACAACAAAATTACATTAAACAATAAAAAACACCGTATGAAAACAACGCTAGCAAATAAATACTGGGAACTCAAGGAAAGCGGACAGTCGCCTGTAGACGAATGGAAAATAATAAGACAAGCTACGACATGTAGGGACCTAGACGACCCATGTAGATTATGCCTTCTGAAAAATTTGCTATCCTGTACTTTAAAGAACCCCAACATCTATTAAACTGTAGAAGAGAAATAATGAATAACTGTGTTCATACGATAAAATTTACTCTAGGATAGCGATACAAAATAGTTTTAAAACTAAGAAAAACGATAGAAAATAAACAAATAAATAAATTAAATTAACATTAATATACATAAACAATCACGCATATATGTATGTATAAATATGTATATATATGTGCATATATGTATGTACATATATATATATTTATATATAAACTAACATAAAAAACATAACCTAGATTTAAAACAGGTCAAGAAACTAGATATCCAGGCTAAATAGAGCACACACAAAGGAACAGGTCAACCAGAGGTCAAATAGGCCTTTGTCCGATAAGTGCATGTTCATTGGCTGATAGGAAGGGCGCGGTGGGCATTAGAAAGCTGATTGGCTAACTAAAATCTTAATAGAAGGTGCGTATATTAAAAACGACAGACAGCCATAAAATTCGCGCATAAGCCTGAAGAGTCCTAGAGTGGATGAAACGCGGAATATTCAGTGTAGCTTAATCGCCATATATATTTTATAACTTACTATATATATATATATATATATATATATATATATATATATATATATATATATATAAGGGTCGGGTAGTAAATAACAAGATGTCTGTTTATGTGCCGAATAGTAAAATTATATTTAATATTCTGCTAATGGGTTTCCTCCGAGATGAGCCTACATCGAAAATCCACAGATTAAGGAAATTACTTTGAATATGGTATTCTTTGTTCAAATGATACATTTTTGCTTTGAAAAATATTATTTTTCTGAATCAAATTTAAATATAAAAAACTGTAAATGTTTCATTTGGCTGATATTGTCTTATATAAAAATATTACCTTCCAGAAATATTTTGTAAGACTTGATAACGAAGATTCATCGATCTCTGATCTAATTTATCTCATTATTCGGAAGGAGACCACCCATCGTTGCTCGGTCGTGAAATTCGTTTAAATATATTTTAATTAATGCATATTTCATATTTATTATTATTCATTATTATGTAACAAATTTACTATTGATTGTACCTGATATATTGTTATAATGTCCAATATTCAAAATAATAATAAATATAAAAAGATCACTTGGATGCCATTAGCTAGAATCGACACCAAAGCATTTAGCTTTCTCACAGTATTCGTTACATTTGAGCTAAGTTCATACGCATATATAATTTTAAAAATAATATTGTTAAAGATATAAATGAATATTTGCGCATGCGTAAAAGTAGCACTTTTGTCAACTTACGCCTGCCAAGTTCCACTTTTTAATAATGTCATCTCATAGTAACTATTTTTACTGACTATAAACCAAATCGAATTTGTTCCACAGGTCTAAATCCTTATGTATAAGTTTTAAGCCTGTAGATCAAAAACTGACAAAGTAGTTTGGTAGAGACCGTGCCGCACACAGGCAAACAGATAGACATTCAAAGTCACTTTGATATCTATATATATTTTTATATAGATAGGTAGTATTTTAAACAAGAATCGTTTCTATTTGCAATCACCTTACGGGGCAGAGTTAGACACCAGAGTCGTTTTTTTAATGTGTAGAAAAGGAGCAAAAATAAAAATTGTCTCAATCGTGAAGGATTGCTTCTTCACAGAGTGAACAAGAAATTGAAGTGCAGCATCTGAAGAACAAATACTGTTGAATAATCGGGGTACATATTGGGTCGGGTACATATTGGAGACACATATAACGGGGGACTCAAAACAACGATGATAATGACATTTATAACAGAGAGACATTTATAATAGAGCTGAGAGAGATGTGGAATACATTATTGAAGGAATGTGTTATACAGTTCGTTTGCACCAGAGGAAAGATATTTCACTTATGATGGAGGAGGCACATTACCTAGAAGGGGTTACACAAGTTCGTTTATAGATGATAATAAAAAACATATTTACCTTCCAGTTGGTGGAATGACGACAAACAGTTACAAAATATAGATGGTGATTTCTTTATTCATCAGCCAGCCGATTGATGATGTCGGGATATTCAAGTTTTTTCGACTTCGTAGTCTCCTTTACCCCCCTACGCCTCTAAGGATGTACGCTCTGTTCGACTCTCGTCTGTGATTGTGACTGTGATTGTCTGATTCTCTCATCATCTGACTCTAACTTCGAACCCTGTTTCAATATATTAAGTATCACCTTCGTTTATGACGTCGGACCGTGATACTTCTGTCGACCAACGTGACTTTATCGCGTTTCCAAACAAAAAAAATCCGTAAAATATATTGTATCATTTAACCTATTTTTTAATTTATAAACTGCAATTTTCCATTCCTTTAAGTGACATATTTAATATCCAGTTATTTCTAAAAGAATGGACAATCGCTCTATCTCTGACATAAATAATATTTAGTTATTTCTAAAAGAATTAACAATCATCTGCGTTCTTAGGATTTCAATTATCATGCTATTTATTTTCACCACGAGAAAGATGGAAATATGAAAGACAATAATGAAAATGCAAATACAAATTTAAAAGAATATTAAAAAAAAAACAATTACTTTCGGATAAAAAATAATAGCTGGGTTATTTAAAATAAACACGATTTTTTATTGTTTTTCTGAAACTCCAATCAACTCGCTAATCTTGTTTGTGTGCTCTTGTGTTTTATGTTAAAGACAATTTCCTTCAGCTTGGCCAACGCCCTTCCAATCAAAGTTAGCGAACTGTTAGGGAAACTATTATCACTATCGACGTCACCAGATGAAGGTCGAGTCTAACTGAGGCATAGAGCAAAACCAATTAGCAACCAACGTCTATTCGATGCAAGTAGTAACAACGCATTCCAAACAATGAACATTACTGAAAATTAATAATTGTAGGAGCACTTGAAACAGTCTAGAAGAAACTGAAAAACGTGTAGAATAAATGAGAATCCAAGTCAGAAATGCTACCATGCGAACCACTGCAATGAAGGAAATACTGGCATTTGTTATTGTTGCTTCGTATGTTTTGTAATGCTAATTCGTAATTTGGATTATTTGGATCAATCAAATACGTCATTTCGTCAATCATATAGAAATCCTAGTTCGTAAAACTATTCATGGTATGACCAACACTGCAGATAGAAACTTCAGCTTTCATAAGTTATTCACTTAGAAGTGATTAATGTTAGCACTTATGTTCGTGACGTCACAACGTTCTTGCAGACAATTATAGTATGCATTTTACGATAATAAACACTATTTTTTAGCCAAGATCAAAGTGTTGTAGTTTTTCATAGGAAGGGTTGCTCCTTTCTCATGTAAGAAAGAAGACAGACTAGATAAGTGAAAATGATATTAGGAAAAGGCTAGAATCGAACCCTGTAGGCAAATGTTTAAAGATAATGGATAATTGAATCCTAAGAACGCAGATGATTGTTAATTCTTTTAGAAATAACTAAATATTATTTATGTCAGAGATAGAGCGATTGTTCATTCTTATAGAAATAACTGGATATTAAATATGTCACTTAAAAGAATGGACAATGCGAGTTTATAAATTAAAAATAGGTTAAATGATACAATATATTTTACGGATTTCTTTTGTTTATCAGAGGTGTGTAAGATACATGTGCAAAGGGCACGAGTAAATGGAAACGTGATAAAGTCACGTTGGTCGACAGAAGAACCTCGGTCCAACGTCATAAACAAAGGAGATTCTCAATATGTTGAAACAGGGTTCGAGTTAAAGTCAGATGATGAGAGAATCAGACATTCAAAGTCACAGTCACAGACGCGAGTCGAACAGCGACCTATTGAGAACTGATACCCTAAGAGGCGTAGGGGGGGTAGAGGAGACTACGAAGTCGAAAAAGCTTGAATATCCCGATATCATCAATCGGCTGGCTGATGAATAAAGAAATCACCATCTATATTTTGTAACTGTTTGTCGTCATTCCACCAACTGGAAGGTAAATATGTTTTTTTATTATCATCTATAAACGAACTCTTGTGTAACCCCTTCCAGGTAATGTGCCTCCTCCATCATAAGTGAAATATCTTTCCTTTGGTGCAAACGAACTGTATAACACATTCCTTCAATAATGTATTCCACATCTCTCTCAGCTCTATTATAAATGTCTCTCTGTTATAAATGTCATTATCATCGTTGTTTTGAGTCCCCCGTTATATGTGTCTCCAATATGTACCCGACCCAATATGTACCCCGATTATTCAACAGTATCTGTTCTTCAGATGCTGCACTTCAATTTCTTGTTCACTCTCTGTAGAGAAGCAATCCTTCACGACTGATACAATTTTTATTTTTGCTCCTTTTCTCCACATTAAAAAACGGCCCTGGTGTCTAACTTTATCCCGTAAGGGGGCGAGCATTGTAAATAGGAATTTCTTGTTTAAAATACTACCTATCTATATAAAAATATAGAGAGAGATATCAAAGTGACTTTGAGTGTCTGTCCGCTTGTCTGTTTGCGGCACGGTCTCTACTAAACTACTCTGCCAGTTTTTGATCTACAGGCTTAAAACTTTATATATATATATATATATATATATATATATATATATATATATATATATATATATATGTGCGCAGAATCGCGTAAAACATTTGTGGCAATGTTTTAGTTGGACTCACCTACAGCGAAAATACGTTCACTCAAGGGCTTCAAATCGATGTTCAGAGAATAACTGCAGAGATTGCTCTGGTAATATGTCGAGTCGTTCCAGCGGAGTTTTTCGCATCGAGTTCGGTCATGTCGATGGAGTTATTCGGAATCGTTTGGACAGAATTGTTTATGATCGTGTTCAGAACCGTGTAGATGGAGTTGCTCGGGATCGTGTCAACAGTGTAGGTCGGGATCGTGCAATGTCATATCGACGAAATTGTCCACATCATTTCGAGTCGTGTCGATATAGTTGTTCTAGAAACTTGCGGTAGACTAGGAACCATCCGAAATACAGGAACATAATGTAATTGCTGGTGGAGTCGATATCTAGAGGAAGCTGGATAAATGGATTAAATTTCATATTTAATGAGCATAGAGATTAGATGGATACGGATTGTTAAGGATTATATGGATTGTTAAATAGTATATAGATTGTTAAATATTATATAGATTGTATAAGATTATATAGATTGTTAAAGATTATATAGACTTTTAAAGGTTATGTAGATCTTTAAAGATTATATAGATTGTTAAATGTTATATAGATTGTTAAAGGTTATATAGATAGTTAAATGTTATATAGATTGTTAAAGGTTATATAGATAGTTAAATGTTATATAGATTGTTAAAGGTTATATAGATTGTTAAATGTTATATAGATTGTTAAAGGTTATATAGATAGTTAAATGTTATATAGATTGTTAAAGGTTATATAGATTGTTAAATGTTATATAGATTGTTAAAGGTTATATAGATAGTTAAATGTTATATAGATTGTTAAAGGTTATAAAACGGGTAATAAATGTTGAGAGGCATATAGTGAAATAAATGAAACTAAAAATGCAGTAGATACTTTATTTAATGAATCTAGTTAATAAATCCAGTAAAAAAAGATCCAGTATAAAATATATATGCGAGTACATGTAAAAAGAAAAAATAAGAAACAAACATAATACAGCATATATGTAGCATGGAGAAGACAGAGGGGGATAAGGTATAGAACATAAACTAAAATAAAGTATTAATTCATTTTATCCTCATCTTTCGCGGATGTTGTTTCACAACGTTTCGGCCAACTATTCCTCTGGCCTTCGTCAGTTGTTAACCGCGACGGGATAGGAACATCAAATCTCCTAACTGTATTCTGGACAATTACTGCCATCCTTTGTTGTTGTCGTCTCACCACGTTTTGGCAAAGTAAGCTTCTGGCCGGCTTTGGGTATAGTTGGCCGAAACGTCGTGAAACAACATCTACGAAAGATGAGGATAATTATTCGCAATAAATAAATTAATAAATAATACTCATCTCAATAATGAATTCCAATTAAAATAATATATAAAATCAAGTAAACTGGAAAGAAAAAAAATACAACTTAAATAAAGTGAGGCAACATAATATATATATATATATATATATATATTGTTTTTTTTATGTAATTGTCCACTGACACGTGTTTCGTCGTTTACGCCTCATTAGAGTGGCTGAATCTAGCAAGATGATGAGTCGCAAAAGACGAAAGACGTGTCAGTGGATAATTATATTAAAAAAATTAACAATATATATGCCGCTTCCCATATGGGGGTACCAAATTAGTTAAAGGAAAAATTATTCCCAACTCTCATTTAGACAAAAATGCACTATCGTAAATAATTGAATTCATTAAAACGTCTCGCCAAAACAAATATATATGGGCACCCACATACAGTACTGTTTCATTGCATCACAACTCATCATACACCTTTCCCCAACCTTGGATTGAACCTACAACCGTTACATTGATAGTCGGCAGCTTTCAACAACAGACCACGAATCAATGCCATAACTATTTCTCCTCGAGTGTGTTTTAAATCCACACGCCGGTCGCAACCATCAATTTTTTTTTACAAACAAATTAATAGTGGACTCCGCTTATGCGTCGGGTGAAAATATATTGCCAAAGTGCTCAAACCAAAGAGGTGGGGCTTTAATTGTCATCCACATACATTACTGTTTCGTTGTATCCCAAATAATCAGTGCAACTAGACATACCCTTTGATGATAGTCTGTGTGAAAAACCCCAGTGGGTGAATGATAATAATAAGAATAAAAGAACTCAACAATAATTTGTAAATAATGAACTGTCAAATAATCATGTTCTAGTATGCTGAGAAGCAACCCTGTGGGACCATGTTCTACAAATAAGAACTTCTTGCGAAAAAATTAGAAACTTTCAGGAGGATTGCTGAAATGAATGTCAAACAGCTGTTGCGACAACGAAAAATAGTTCACAACGATTATCGAAAGTAGTGGAGAAAGCTGGAAATCTGGGGCAACTCAAGCATCAGGGAACACGACGTTATTATCAGTGAGCAGTCACGGATGATGCCTGTGACAGAAATCATAGTGAATGAAATAATAATAATAATAATAATAATAATAATAATAATAATAATAATAATAATAATAATAATAGTCAACTGGAGAGCACCAGGTCATGACGGAATACATGCCTATTAGTTTAAGAAATTCATGAAAGGCTAGTCCAACACCTGGAAACATGCATCCACAGAGCACATGTACCAGAATGGATGATCAAAGGTAGAACCACTCTGGCGCAAAAAGCCACAGAAGAAAATGAACCATTTCTAGCAACTACAGGCCTATAAGCTGTTTACCTACAACGCGGAAAATACTAACTGCACTACTGAGAGAACAAATGCATCATTCCCTTTATAATCGAGGACTTTTCCCGGAGAAACAGAAAGCATGCCGAAAATGAAAAAGAGCAACACATAAAATGCGAGCTTTTTTTCTCGTCCATAAATGTTTATTTATCTACCGAGTTGATTGCAAAAATAGATTACGAAATTGTACTCATTTTTAGTTCGTGAGAGGGGAATCTATCACCATACTTTCCCTTAAACACGTCTGTTGGACTTTTATTAAGTAGAATACTTAATAGTTTTTTTGTTTTGTTTTTTTTTTTTAATGGAGAGTAGAAAACGCATTGTGGATACGTTATCGGCAGCTCCTGTTACTCTCGCTTCTTCTTATTTGTCCCTCAGTCCTCATTTTTTAATGAGTGATTTTTCTGACAAAGGGAGAGGAAATAGCTGTTTTCTAGGTTGGAAGTATTTTGCGCGAACAGTTGGCAGAGATGGCGGAAATTTTCTGTTTCTATGTCTATCCTTGTAGCCATGTCACTAGTAAGGGTGCTGGAGGTAAACGTTTTGTCTGGGCTGACGTTATCCGCCTGATAGTCAGGGACCCGAACCTTGGATTAACCACTAAGGAGGCTGTCCTATCAGCAGGTGCAAAGTACTGGGGCTGCTGTATTGCCATTTGGTGAATGGATTCTGGACCATGCAGTAGCTTCTGGTGGGGCCTCTCGATGCCATACTAGTGGGTAATTGTTACGGCTTTACCTTATCATTAGCTACAAAAAAAATCTTCATTTCTTTTTCTCTCTTAGTTTCCCCTCTCTGTCCTGCTCTAAGTAAATCTGACGACCTAGTCCACAAATTCCAAAAATTCATCATGACAAGTTTCAAGAAACAATACACGATTAAACCCGGTTCTCCAACTTCCAACGTAGACCCCTACTACCATGTCTCCTTCTCCAACATCAGGGTTCTACGTTCTAACCTTCCAGAGGTTGAAACCCAATTACAGGAGACTAAACCAGACCTTTTATTTTTAAGTGAAACTGGCATTGGACAGGCTATTTCACTAGAAGAGTTCGCAATTAAAGGATACTCTAACTTAACTTCTAAATCTGACCCCCAAGATCGCCATGGGCATGGAATATGTGCCTATATTAAAGATAGCTTTCCATGTGGTAGGGACATCTCCAGGGAAGATCCTAACTTACCCTATATGTGCTTCCAGGTTGCTTTAGCTCACACTACTGCATTTATATTTACTCTCTATCGCCCCCACAACAGCGGAGTTACTATCTTTCAAAGCATATCTGAGAAAATTGACCAAGTCCTATCTGCTTATCCTTCAGCTAACATTCACGTATGTGGAGACTTCAATGTTCACAGCGTCGAATGGTTGACCCACTCTAACAAGACCGATGATGAGGGGAGGTTCTGTCATGATTTCTCCATTGCTCACTCAGATTGTTCAGGAACCCACCCGTGTGCCCGACACTGACGGCCAGTATGCGAGCCTAGTAGACCTTTTTCTCACAACTTGCCCTGAACTATGTTCAGTTTCTGTTCTGTCGCCTCTTGAATCTTCCGACCACTCTGTTGTATCAATTAAGATAAAAATGAAATGTAATATGTCCCCAGACGTACCTCTCCATCGTACAGTATATCGATACACTAAGGCTGATTGGGATAGCTTCCACACTTTTATATCTGATCTACCTCTGCATTCCATGTTTAAAAAGGATGTGTCCTCTATAGTATTGGATCTGACGGAATGATTAATCGTAGGTATTGATCGTTTCATACCCTCGAAAAAGTTTCAGCAAAAACCTAACAACCAGCCAGGGTCCTCTCCAGAATGTGCTGCTGCCATTGCGCACAGAAATCACTTTTTCCACTGCTTCCAACGTAATAGATGTATGGAAACTAAAGTCGCTTTCAGGACTGCCAGCAACCATTGTAAGAAAGTAATAAAGAACGCAAGACAGTTGTATGCTCAATCTGTTAAGTCCAAAGTAGCTGAGCAGCGGCTTGGTTCCCACCAGTTTTGGCAAATAGCAAACAGAATCCTGAACTGAAGCGTGTCCTCCATCCCAACTATTATCAATGGACCTGAGTTAATCTCGTCAGCATCAGACAAAGCCAAACTCTTTGTCAAGAACTTTGGAGCTAATTCTACCCTTTGCGATCAAGGCCGCCAACCCCCAATATTTCCTCTTGTATCAGAAAACACGCTATGTGATATACGTATATCTGTACGTGATGTTGCGAAGCTAATCAAAAACCTTGATTCCAGTAAAGCAACTGGCCCTGACGGTATTCCAATTATAGTACTCAAAAACCTTCAACCTGAACTAGCGCCCATACTTACAAAACTGTTTAAACGTTGTCTTAAGGAGAATAGTTTCCCATCTCCCTGGAAAATCTCATCAGTATGCCCTGTATTTAAGAATTCAGGTGATCGCTCATCCCCCTCTCAGTACAGGCCAATAAGTCTCCTGTGCATCATGAGTAAGTTGTTGGAATCTGTGTTAAATACAGAAGTAATCAACCATCTCAACAAAAATAACCTTCTTAGTGACACTCAATATGGTTTCCGTTCTGCTAGATCTACAGCAGATGTGCTTACAGTTATATCTCATAGGATTAGCAAATCTCTCAACGGAGGCTACCTTTCTAGGGCAATTGCTCTTGACATTTCTTAGGCCTTTGATAGGGTATGGCATAAAGGTTTACTTCATAAGATCTCTAGCTATGGTATAGCTGGAAATGTCTTCTCAATTATTAAATCATTTCTTTCTGATAGGTTCATTAGAGTAGTAGTTGAGGCGCGAAAATCAGAAGCTCACAGTATTAATACCGGTGTCCCTCAGGGGTCCATCCTGGGCCCAACTCTTTTCCTGATCTACATTAATGATCTTCCAAATCACATCCTTACATCATTTGTAGACATTTATGCTGACGACACTACCATTTATGGTAACACATCTAAGACAGTAAACGACCAACTTCTCTCCAATTCTCTCTCCTCTGATCTTGAGCACGTAGTACAATGGAGAAAGGAGTGGCTGGTTACTTTTAATGCATCTAAAACCAAGCTTCTCTCTTTACATCATCAACATTCTGATCCACATCTGGCATCAATTGAAATGAATGGCTCTCATCTTCAGGAGGCCTCAAGTTTTGACAAGCTTCTGGGCTTGACCTTTACTCCTGATCTTAAATGGAACAAAGCTTATTTCTTAGAACTGCACGCCTGTGGAATTGTCTTCCGTTTTCCTGCTTTCCGGCTGATTACAATATGGTTGTGTTCAAGTCTAACGTAAATAAGTTCTTGATGAGCCGTTCTATATAATTTATCAAATTTATTAAATTTTCATTACTAATGATTGCTATATTGTCCAATGTCTACTGTACACTCCTTAACCGTTATCCTTGAGTGGCCTCTTGGCCTTGATAAGTGGTGATGCCTATGTAAAAGGATTCTGAAGGAACTTAAAAGTAGAAAAAAAAATTAGCGATGGCACAGATATATAAGAAAACATATGAAAAAAAACTGCAAGAATGGATAACAGAATGCTTGAGAATGTACAAAATACCAGGTAAAATAATCAATTTGATATAAAATGCAATTAGAACAGGGAGACTTGAACTAACAGTTGATGGGCAACAAATAACTGAAGTCAAAATACAAAGAGAGATTTTCCCAGGTGATTTCCTATCATAATTACTGTTCATTATAGTCATGATGCTCCTTAACAACATACTAAGAAAATGCCAAGTCGGATACAAGTTCACATATAAGTCGGATACAAGTTCACATATAAGTCGGATACAAGTTCACATAGAAGAAAGAATGAACAACCTAATGTACATGGATGACCTGAAGCTGTTTTCAAAAACAAAAACAGAACTGGTAACGCCAATAAAAATGGCCAGAATCCTTAGCTAGTGTATCCGAATGAAATTCGGCATGGAAAAGTGCACACTGCCGACCATGAGAATCAATAAAGGGTATAGTACTGCCCAATTAAACAGAAATAAGGGCACTAGTTGAACATGATAGCAATCACTATTGGGAGTGCTGGAAGCAGATGCTATCAATTCAACAGAAATGAAAGAGAAAATAGGAAAAGAAATACAGCGGAATAACAAGAAAACTCTTCGAAACTAAACTAAATAGTCGAAACCTAATTAGAGGAATAAACACATGGACAGTGCAACTGATAAGATACTCTGAACTTTTTATAAGCTGGACCAAAAAAGAACTACGGAATCTCGATCAGAAAACTAAGAAAAAGATGACTATGCACAATGAACTACAGTAAAAGGATGATACTGACCGATTATATGTGAAAGGAAAAGACGAAGTAAGGGGGCTACTCTGTATAAAAAAAAACTGTGTAAATAACACAAAAAGATTTTTTTTTAATTACATATTCACCCCAAACAAGGCGCATTGCTACTTTGGTGTAGGGGGCTACTATCAGGGGCAGCAACTACTGGGGCGCTATGTTGGGATTTGGGCAGCAAGATGTCGGTTAACGTTGCACTTGGACTTCTGCATATCAGTACAGTTGGGAAAGCAGGAACTTGGAATGGAATTCAAGAGTTTAGCGGTTCTGGGGAAGAAACTACTGGAGTAGAAAGATCTTTTGCATCTAGGGATCTCTACTGTGCGGGGTTGGGATTTAGCTACCTTTCGGGTTTGTCGAGGGTATCTACGTCGTGGGGGAACAAATGTCTGCAGTTCGTCAGAGCATTCACCATTAAAGTACTTGTAGAACAGGCAGAGGATGCAACGTTTCGTCGATGGGACAGAGGCTGAAGCTTAGATGCCAGTTCAGGGCCTATCAGATTGGCGACTCTTTTTTTAACCTTGTCTAGGAGCGAGAGACTAGTAGCAGATGCACCAGCCCAAATGTGGCAACAATACTCCATACATGGGCGAATGGTGGCCTTGTAGAGATACAGGATACTTTCAGGTGTCAGACAGGGAGTCACTGGCCATTGCTATTGGTGGCAGATAAGGTTTCTTGTAATTATTGAAGGAAACCTGTTTAGTCTTGGCAGCATTGAATGTGACCATCCATTTATGTCCCCATTCCACTACAGATTGGAGGTCATCCTCTAGTGTTTTTGCCATTTCATATGTGTTCATTTGTTTTCCTGTTAGAAAAATACATAATGCAGAACACCGAAAGAATATATACTGCAGTAAGAGACATGGAATAAATAGACAAGATAGAAAAAGACACAAGGAATAAGACGAGGAAAAAATAGGAAGAGAAACAGCTACATGAACGATTCATAAGGATTACAAAAGAAGAACCTAACGAAAACGCTTGGAAATACCTTCAAAAAGACAAATAGTACAAGCACAACCCGGCAGCAGTACTGGAAAATGAAAGTCATAAGATTCTATGGGATATGGATATACAAACGGATAAACCCATCCAAGCAAGAAGACCGGATAGTTTAGAAGAAAAAAGTCAAGCCAGATTGTAGATTTTACCATTACAGCAGACATCTGTACATTACAGTTAGGGAAAATGCCGAAAACCTTTGAAAAAAGAATGAGAGAAATTGGAATCAGAGGGATGACTAAGAAGATATAATGAATTTCAATAATGAAAACTTCAGAAATATTAAGAAAAACCCCTGAATGTGGAGACTAAGACCACACATAAACTACACGCACACTTGACACAGAAACGGCTAGAGATGCAAAATACAAAAGAGTCATGAAAACTGAAACCGTACAATTGTAAGATACCACCCGCTTTTTCCTTGTGTGTGTGAGTGTCAGCATAAACGGGCATCACGCCAATTAATGATGGTCAAGGAGGATGGAAAGGCCTAGGAAAGAAAGCACTAGCCAGACCTCTGCTGCCTGAGTGCAAAGACGACTGGGACTTTAAGGAGGCTTATTGCCACCCAAATTCCAATGATGAGTAATGGTCGCCACCAACGAGAAATCAATGATAAGCGGCTGTTTTGATCACGTAAATTCTTTTGCAAAGGTTATCGAAAGAGGTAGAAAGTACTGGAAATCTAGGGAGACTTGCTGTCTCTCAGATTGCAGCAAACACCACTAGTTATTGTCAAAATGCAATCTTTGTAAATGGCTTGTGTGAGTACTTCTAGTGAGTAAATAATAATAATAGTAATAATAATAATAATAATAATAATAATAATAATAATAATAAATAATAAATAATAACAATAATCCAGATTTCGTTTATCAACGTCTCTCTGGAAAGGGATGGGGCTCATTTCCAGAGGATTTCCCTTAATCCCAGCTTCAAACCAGGAGCTTCAAAGATCAAGGGTTTTCCTAAGGATGTTGGTGGTACCTATAATTACAGAGGTCTGAAGACCGCCTAAAACATCGGGGATTTGTAGGTTTTTCAATTGTCCTTCCAGACGAATTCTTACTACTCCTAATGTACCAACTACGACCGGGATTATTTGTGTTTTAACCTCGTATATATGTCTTATCTCTAAGGCAAATGGAGCATAATTGCTTCACTTCTCAATCTCCTTCTCTCTCACATTCCTGTTCCAGGGTAAATATATAATCTGCCAGCTTTTTGAGACCTTGTCAATGACGACCAAATCCGGACGATTACGTTCCAATTGTTTGGTCGTTATGACACTTTTGTCCCACCATACCTCTTCCTTGCCATCCTCACTTGTTCTCACTTCATCAGACATCGCCTGAAATCATTTTCCAGCACACTTCACCCCAACCCTCTTACACACCTCTCAATATATCCGGAGTCCCATGCAACTGTGTCTTTTACGGTACTCTCTCTGGGCTAGTCCACTACACCCCGCTGCAAGGTGAGCAATTGACTCTTGGGTCCTACCATAAATCCGGCATTCTGCAGCAACTTCCTCTCCTAGAACCACTTTTTTGAACAATCGTGTTCCTAATGCCTGCTCTTGTGCTGCACAAGCAAAAGCTTCAGTACTCTTAGTCAGATACCCAGCTCTAAGCCATTGCCATGATCTTTCATCAGCCACTTCTGCTATATCCTGGAAGAACCTTCCATGCATTTTCTTCCTAGTTAGTTCCTCTGCCCTTTCTCTATCCATACGTTTCACATAATCAGCCTTGGTGTCACATACCTCCACTTCATTACCCACAACCTTAAGTATCTACTCCTCACTTCCAACCATATGCTCCTGCAACGACATCTCCTCGGTTCTAACAAAATCTTTTACACTTTTCAATCCTCTCCTACCATCTTTCCTCTTTTGATACAGCCTTGCTACTTCGAATGTGAAATATACCAAACATTGCTAAAACTTTTCTTGTTTTGATATCCATGGCATGCAACTCCTTGTCAGACCATTCTAAAATTCCCGCACTGTATCTCAAAACACTGACTGCCCATGCATTCACTGCTTGCATTAGGTTTCCTCCATACAGTTTCGACTTTGCAATTAGTTTCACTCTTCTAAGATACTCTTTCCTGGCTTTCTCCTTCATTTCTCTGTTCATGATGCCTACACCCTCCAGCAGTCCCAAATACTTATATCCTGTATCTACTATTTCTTTCATGATTTCTCCATTTGGCAGTACCATTCCATTCGAATTATCCTTTACTCCTCTTTTCATCACCAACACCGCACGTTTACTAATCTCAAACTCCATCCCAATGTCTTCTGAGTATGTCTCCACAAGTTCTTATCCTTGAAATATTCCATGTTTAATGCCAACCTGCCCCATCACCACTCTGTTTGCTGTTAGCACCGTTATCCATATCGCCATACTTGTCTCCAAACGCCTTACCACATTCTCAATAATAACAACAACAACAACAATAATAATAATAATAATAATAATAATAATAATTTTTATAATATTAACAACAACAACAGCAACAACAGCAACAACAACAACAACAACAACAACAACAACAATAACAATAATAATAATAATAATAATAATAATAATAATAATAATAATAATAATAATAAACTGCAAGAAATCTTACAAAATTCCGCACCTCAATAAAAGCATTATTTTTACCTGATACCAGAACAAATGGAAGTATCAAGAAGGAAGAGTATTAAGCAGACTTCCACTGGAAAGTGCAGAGTCTCCTGGCATCTTGGAGATGGTTTATGTACACCCAAATCTCAGTAATATCAAATGTTTTTTCCCCAGCAAGGATCAATGATAATGGGCTATTGCGTTAATGGAAAATGATTTGCAAAGTTTATCGAAAAACGTAAAGAGTGCTGCAAATGAAAAGAGACTCAGACGTCACGAGCACTGCTAGTTATTGTGAGTAAATAATTTTAAATAACAGTGGCTTGCGTGGGAATTCATATTGAGTGTTGTTAATGGCAAAGAGTTTGCAAAGCTTTGGCAATATTTGGATGGGAGAAAGGAGACTGGCAGAACAAGTTGCAATGAATTGCAACGTTTTCGAGCAAGAGAAAATTGTATCAACTCTATCGTGCGAATCAGCGTTTGTAAATATGAACTTATGGATGAAGATGGATTTTTTCTCTAATAAATGGCGGCCAGCCATGGATCTTGGGGTGAGAGAACGGACAAGCTGTTATGGAAGTTTATAATCAAAGAAGTAATAGAAATTATTATTATTAATAATAATAATAATAATAATAATAATAATAATAATAATAATAATAATAATAATAATAACTAGCAGGACCCGTGGAAACTCCACGGTGGTTAAAATCCTTTAAAACACATCAGTAAGAAATTCCTTATTGTTATATTACAAAAATTAATGTATGAAAGCAAGTAGAACAAACAAAGAACTTTAGTTTAAACTTTTATTGAAGCTCAATGCGATCGTAACTGATGCTGTTGATATTGTCAGGAAGTGCTGGTGATGATTGCGGCAGTAACAGGGACATCGATCAGCTGCTTGGAGTGAGAATAGTGGTCAGTCAGCAGGTTCTTGGGAATCAGACTGTGAATTTAAAAAAAAACTGTGACATTGTTGACATCAATTTTGTGAAAGTTCTGATGACCCCAAGTTGTTTAATATGTCAGGACATTTTGGATTACACGTGTGAGTAATGAATAGGTCACAGAAAACTGCCATTGTATCTTAATGAAGCTGTTGTAGATTCCTAGGACTTCCTGTAAATGTAGATGGTGAAATAACTGGTACACCAGAATAACCATCTTCATTCCTTGCTAAATGATCCATTAAGCCAGAATATTGAGTAGCTCTTGGTTGACTTTGATAGCTTTTAATGAAGTTAAATAAGCAACCGTCAACTTTTACATATGCAATAGACTTTTCTATTTATTTTGAATTTTATTCAATGAAGATTTGGAAATTCACAAATATTTTTAAGTCGAATTATTGATATAGATTTCAATAAAATAAAATATACTGTAAATCTTTTAATAAGGAATAAATATTAATTTAAACCATAATTATTGAAACAAAGTATTTTACTGCACAAAAAAAACGGTTATGGGGAGAAGCGTTAACTATTTTGGACCTTCACCTAAATAACGATTTAATGAAACAATGTTTAAAATGTTCTTGTATCTGTTTTATAATTTTTGTTAAATAAGAAAAATCAATAACTTTGATAGCACTATTGTAAGAATCATGCTGAAAGCCATTCTTAATATGGGTAGGGGGTTAACTATTCTGAAACTACACTTAACAATGTAAAAAAAATAAGGGAAAATATATGTATGAACAATAAATATTTCTTCAGTTAAATAAAATATACTGTAAATCTTTTAATAAGGAATAAATATTTATTTAAACTATAATCATTGAAACAAAGTATTTTACTGCATAAAAAAACGGTTATGGGGAGAAGGGTTAACTATTTTGAACCTTCACCTAAATAGCGATTTAATGAAAAAAAATTTAATGGTCTTGTATCTTTTTTTAATAATTTGCTTTAAAATAAGGGAAAAAATCTATTGTAAGAATCATGCTGAAAGCCATTCTTAATATGGGAAGGGTGGTTAACTATTCTGAAACTTCACCTAACAATGTAATAAAAATAATGGAAAAATTCTTTAGTTAAATAAAATATAATGAAAATCTTTAAATAGGAAATAAATATTTCTTTAAATAAATTAAATCGTAAGTAATGAAACAAAGTGTTTTATTTCATATTAAAAAAAAATTGTTGTGCCCAGTTTTTATAGTATTTAAATATGCATGCCCTGTCGGTGGGCATTAGAAGATGATGACTGCCTGTAAAGGAAGCAAAATAAAACGAACAAAACATAAGTAATAACTATGTAAACAACGTGAAGATGTATAAATGTTACAAAATTACTCGATTCGGCATTAAATAACACAAAAAAGGATTGATAATGCCGTAAAACAAAAACAAAACAGAACAAGACGTAAAATATGTTTTGACTCTGTGTTACTCAGTGTATTTGCGAATGGTGACTTTAGTGATTTACTTAATAAAGTCATTCTTGACTTTTGTAACATGTATTTCTAAACATGTTTTTTGTTATGTAAGGCTCACTCAAAAGTAAAAAAAAAATAAAAAAAAGGTAAAGTTGCACAGTAAAAAAACAAGACAAAAAAAAACGAACTCGTAGCGTTAAATGTAAAAAATATATTTATTACTGAATGAAATAGAATACGCGTCCCGTACTACAGAAGACATCGTTAAAAATGTAAGTAAAATACTATACTATTTAAACTGTGGAACGATACCTTCTATGCATAATTGTCTTTAAAATAATCCGGAACTATAAATAGACAGTTCATATATATATATATTTTTTTTTCGGGAAGTTTTGTGAAATAAAAGAGTTTAATGATTTTTAACTAATAAAGATTGAACAATAAAGGGAGATAATTCACATTAATTAATGTTTGCGATGATGATGACGCGTTTCATTAATTAATGTTTACGATGATGATGACGTGACACCGTACGGACAAACATATTAATATATAGATAATAATAATAATAATAATAATAATAATAATAATAATAATAATAATAATAATAAAAGACGCGGGAAAAGAAGAAAAATGAAAATTTGGAAAATTTGGGCTGGTGCATCTGCTACTAGTTTCTCCCTCCTGGATAGGGTTCAAAAGAGAATTGCAACCTGATAGGTTCTGAACTATCATCTAAGTTTCTACCTCTGTCCCATCAACGAAATGTTGCATCCCTCTGCTTGTTCCACAAGTATTTAATTGGTGAATGCTCAGACGAACTACAAGCACTGGTACCCCTCGACGTAAATTCCTCCGTCGAGCCCGACAAGCAGCTCAATCCCACCACTACACAGTAGAGATACCTAGATGTAAGAAAGCCTTCTACTCCAATAGGTTCTTCATCAGAACTGCTAGGCTTTGGAACTCCCTTCCGGGATTCTGCTTTACAACTGTACAGACATGCAGAAGATCAAGTGTAATGTGCACAGACATCTTGCTGCTTATCTCCCTTCATAATATCCTTGCAACGTATGTCTCCGAAGTGGCTGCTTTCTTCAAAGTGGCACTCTGGTTTGATTGGGGTTAAAGGCGAAAAAAGAGAAAAATGACGAGAATAAAAAGGTTAAGCAACAACAAAAACAAGGAAGAAAAGAAATAAGCAAACAAAACGAACAAAAGTGAAAAAGTAATAGAAAAAATAAAATAGAATTAAAGAATAAAAATAGATAAAAACACCACGAAAAAGAAGAAACAAAAAAAGAAAGGGAAGACGAAAAAGTTGAAAAACTGACAGATGAAGCAGAAGAAGAGAAAATAAAAAAAATAGAGGTAAAAGAAAGAAGAAGTAGAAGAAAAAGAAAAAGACAAAGAAGAATGAAGACGTAGAGAAAAAAGAGGAAAATCAGTAAGTAGGAGTGGAAAGAATAAATCGAAGAAAGGATAAAAAAGGACGAAAGAAGAAGTAAAAAAAAACGAATAATGAAGAAGGAAGAAGAAAAAGAAGAAAGAAACCGGAAAACCAATAATGAAAAATAAAAAAAAGCGTAAAAAAAAGAAGAAAACAACGAAATATAAAACGATATTGGCAAAAAGAAAGAATAACTAGAATGCGGAGTAAAAAAAGAAAAAAGAAGAAGGAAGAAAATAAGAACAGTAGAAAAAGACGAAGAGGAAAAAGAAGAAGAAGTAGAAGTAACAAAAATAGAAAAGGAGAAAAAGAAAAGGAAAAGAAGAAAAAAGAGGAAGAAGTAGAAAAGTAAAACGAAACATGTAGAAAAAAGAAGTAAAAAAGAAAACTCAGAAGAAGAAAAGGGGAGGAGAGGGTTATTAAAGATGGAAGGACATACACATAAATAAATAATCGTTTAAGAAAAATCGTTTTATCATCGAATGTTTCGTAATTGCCTGATACTGAAAACCTTCTGTTCGTCATGTTGTATTATTTATATGAAAATGACATTCTTATAAGTTGAGATTCAATCATTTGATTTACCTGTTTCCTTCCCCATGCGCATCTCGCATTTTATCATCTCTCTTACACACACTAGGGAGCCATGGTTTAATATACAGTTTTGTTTTTAAATCCCTAAACTGTGTTTTATGGAAAACAACTGATGATCTCTTAAATTAACATTAGGACTATTGTGAATTCGAGAGAGCAAGTTGATGCATTGGTTGATGGTGATAGAATGCCTTACTGCCTTAATAGCTTTCCAACGAATGATAAAAAAATGTAAAATTAGTTTCTTGATATAGTTTTAAAGGTTAAAAAACTTCCAAGACTATATATATATGGGAAAATATGCTTATAGACTATAACCCATTTATATACCAATTCTTGAATTGATGAAGCTCGATAAAAAACGTTCAAGATAGCTAATCTTACCGCTTATTTCTGTCGCATATTAAAGTCTTCAATTCATGACAACATCTGTTTTGTAGCGCAGAACAATTCATATCATTATTTAAGATGTTTTTAATCTTTTCCGCCTTGACTCTTAAAAAGAATAGGAACTCATCAATATTAGAAGAAAATACAAGGACTATGAGCATGATTACATAAATCCGGGGTGAAAAAAATTAACATGCTGAAAGAAATAAACAGTAAGATGGATATCTTAGAATTGAGAATATAGGTTTTTGTCACATATATATATATATATATATATATGTGAGTGTGTGTGTGTGTGTATGCTCTTTCTCGTTCTAAGTATTTATCGTCCTCTCTTTTTATTTGCATGCCGATTATCTCATTCTCCTTCTCTCATTCTCTCTCTCTCTCTCTCTCTCTCTCTCTCTCTCACACACACACACACACACACACACACGGACACGTGCACATGCATAAATGCATAGTTTCTTCATACATGAGATTGCTGATCATCTCACACTCACACATATACTATCTCTCTTACTCACACACACATATAGACATAAAAGATATCTCCTATATTCTCTTTACACCCTATCCTCTTCTATCTCAGTATCATTTTGTTTTGACATAATAAATCTTTCTCTTTGACGTATGCGTACAAATTAGCCATCTATCATCGTTACACTCTCTTTCTCTTTCTCTCTCCTTCTCTCTCTCATTCTCTCTCGGACACATGCACACCTCCCTAACACACACATACAAAATTCTGTCCATGCTCTCGCCCACCATACAGTATCTTCCCTACACAAATAAACAGTTCGTTCGGTTATATACGCTCATGCACACAGGCACACACATGCACGCACATACACACAGGTGTGCACATACACACACATTCACGACTAAATCCGAAAGTAGAGCCCATTTTTAGCACTAACGTAAAATGTATTAAAAAAAACACACACACACCGTATTTTAGGTGTTTGAGGAACCAGACACGATACGAAGCCATTTGAAGTAAGGTGCTAAACAAATACCACTTCAAGATGAAAAACGAGGATAAGTGTTAGATGCATGGATTGGAAACTAAAAAAACAGCAATTCTTCCCTCTTTATCAGAAATATTGTTCATTGAATGTGAGGACTAGAGAACAAAATAAGGAAGTTACACTTTCTATTTAATTTCACTTTACTTTATTTACCTAGTAACAGGTCAGACACATGGTCAGGTATGGGTTTGAAAAACACGAGCATTATTAAAAGCGAACTCTGGCCTAAACAAATAAACAAGTAAAAAAAGCATGAGCAGCCTCGTTAGTATTCTGGGTAGGGACGTCTCCGGAAAATAGTAATAAGCTAACTCCTTCTCAAATAAAAGGTAAAGCCTGGGAGGGGTGGGTATCTTGATACTGAAGAAGGACATACGTCAGTTAAACTGGGCTTGAAGATGCGACAACGGGTCACCCTTTGTCAGGCTGATCAGCGAAGACGCCTCCTCGAATGTTCAGTAAAAGTTGAGTCCACTTTCACAAACAGTATATAATCTTTTTTATATATATTGCTGCAGTACATGCGATAAAAGCTAGTATTTGATTTTTAAAAAGAGCATTCTATTGATTAACGGTTATTTGTTGTTGTTTCTTTTCAATTAAATTAGTCATTTGATTTTAATATAATACTAGATTACCCGTGACCCGTTGGGTCAGTATGTTATATTAACTATGGAATTAATGTACGAGCGTGATACTGGTGACGTAAAGAAAATAGTTTTTTGTGATATAACAGAAACGTTTCTATGAAAGTATATTAAAATAAAAAAAGAATATAGATAGATTTCTATGAGTCGTTCTGTTTATAAGTGTTTGTTTTTGAAAACAAAAAAAAAAGCTCACAGCCATTGAATTATAAGTGGTTTTCCATACTTATAGGTAAATGTGAACAGATACCATAATACTTAATGTTAAATTCAAATTTTGATATATCCTTTAATTTAAACGCGAAAAAACAAAACAATTGGGGTGCTGGAAACGTACACAGTAAAACAATACGTTGTATTGTCGAGTTGATTATTTATTTTAAACGCAATTAAAAAAAAACATATTTTCGGGGTTATTTTTTATATTTGTAGTGTAGAAACAAATATTTAAATGTTTTTAAGAAACGTGTATTAAAAATGGAGAATAAATTAAAAATAAAGAAAGGCGGTGGTAAATCGCCGTTGTAAAATGCTCATGATTTTCAACGGGTTAAAGTTGATTTATTTGTAAGAAAATTGCGTTAAAATAACATAAACGTAATACGGAAATGAACGATGTAAAAGAAAGCAGAACTTATTAAAAATTGTTTATTTGGATAATTTAAACGCGAAAAAAAATTTGGACGCTGAAATCGTACACAGTAAAACGATATGTTTTATTGTCGCGTTGAATATTTAGTATAATATATATCGTATATGTGAAACAGTTCGATGATTATACGTATTATTTATAATCACGTTTTGCGTTTGCTACCCATATCTTGAAGATTTTTATTCAATAAATTTAAGATATTCACTTTTCTAAGGACGTCTGTTTGTCCGAACGAAACCGGTTCAGCGATGTGTGTTTATTTGGTTACGCTGTTATGGTTTATGTTTATGTACGCATGCGCAACCGAAAGTCTTAAACCGGATGTTGGGTTACAACATCCGTTACAAGGTCATTTGAGTTTTATAATTATATAGATGTAGTTCTGTTTTGCAATATTATTTCAGTTTACCCCGCGTGTCAAATTATTAACGAGATAACATTTTTTTACCAGTTTCAGAAACTTACCGGTAGTTTCGTATCAAAAGCTTCGGAAACGTTGGCAATGTTGAGCTGCGCGTACTGTGAAATTTTCGTACTGTTCCGCGCAATGTAAACAACTTGCCATCGTAATTGCTGAATCTACGGTATTTGAGGTGTCAAATTATTAACAAGACAGTTTATTTAGTCAATAAAATGGGTCGTAAAAGTGGTTTGAGTAGTTCTGAAAAGAGTACTATTACAGAACAGCAAGCAAAAGGTAAAATTACTTTCGAAATATTGAAAATGATAGAAAGGTAGTATCAAACTGTGAAGAACCTTTTCAAGGACCCTGCAAAGGTACGCCAGAGAGCTGATAAAGGTAAATCTAGAGTTCTTTCACGCTGTTCTATACTCCAAATTAAACGTGAAGTTGTTAAGAACCCTGGGCAGACAAATCGAGAAGTCTTTGACTAAGCCGGATTGAAGAATGTTTCAAAAAGTACTCGATGTCGCCTTCTGAAAGAAGTGGCAAAGTCTGTTAAGCCTGTGACTAAGCCTCCATTAAAGCAACATCACATACAAGACCGATTGAAATGGGCAGAGTACAATATGAAAACGTATTTTTCCAAAGTTTTGTTCACGGATAAAGTGCTTGTCACTCTTGATGGCCTAGATGGCTGGAGCAAGTGATGGATCCTAGATGGACGACATCATCATCAGCGGTTAAGGCGCCAACAAGGTAGTGTTGGGATAATGATTTGGGTTGTGATTATTGGGGGTACTTTAGTTGTCCCATGGAGAGTCTGAGAAGGCGTAAAAAATGATGTCAAATGCTTACATAGGTTTTATGAAGAAGTACTTTTAACCATGGCTGAAGAAGCAAAATTTGATGTTCAGAAGAACCATTATTTTTATGCCGGATAATGCTCCCTCGCATGCAGCAAACAAAAGCAAAAAGTATTTGCAACAACTCGGGTTCTCTGGGCTACGGAAGATGGAGTGGCCTGCGAATTCACCAGATTTGAACCCAATTCAGAATGTTTGAAGTATCATGAAGCGACGTCTCTATGCAAGTGGACGCCAATTAAAGAGAAAAGATTAGTTGTGGGATGCTCTCCAATAGGTATCGCGAGGAATAACTGTTGACGAAATCACGAATTTGACTAATTCTGTGAACCAACGTCTTTTACAAGTCATTCATAAAAAAGGATCGCATATGCCCTACTAATTATGTCAACGTAGAAATTGCTATGTAGTTATTGTGTTCTAAACATTTTTCCTTGTTCATTTAATGTTTGAAAATTATTTCAATAAACAAGTTATGGGTATATTGTGTTTTTCTCAACCTCGTTAATAATTTGACATACTGAAATCAATAGATATCCTATCTTCTGCCATAGTTTCACTAATACTGCTTTAAATACTTTTATTTTCTGACTGGAGTAGCTGAATATTATTGTAAGCACTTTCTCAAAGTGTCATGAATTTTTATTCCATCGTTCCTTAAATATTAAAAAAAAATGTAAACTCGTTAATAATTTCATACGTACTGTATTTTCCTCCTCGACAGAAGATTATACACAAGGTCAAGTGTTGGTTCGATGGAAGTTTTTCAGGGGACGAGTTGGATTAGAACGTAGTCGAGGCTACCGAATGTCAAAGCCTGTTACTTGAAAATGACGTCACGTTCTCGTACCGGCATATAGGCAATATGAGAACGTGCACATATTTTGCACATGTTTTCTTTTCCTTAAGAGAAAGAAAACTTCTCCATTTTCATACGTTCATTTAGGAAGGATAACGTTAATCCAACAAAATATAAGAGACGTCATTTTACTGAAGTATAAGTGTATTTAATTAAAAGTGTATTAAAGTAATTTTATAGCATAGTCAATATTAATTAACAAAAACAATCCCTTCTATGGATATTTTAGCCTCAATCGTAAGAGAGATAGTTTGTTTGAAATATATTTAAATCTGTTAAAATGTTTGTTTGTTTGTTTGTTTGTGTGTTATAACACTTCAGTTGTAATCATTAACGTGAATAAAATAGAAGAAAAGCCCCATTCTTCCCGGGATACGCCTTCACGCATGGGTGATTTAACTTCAAAATCCATTAACTTACTAGTTTTACTTCAAGTGTAAAAGTCAACATAAGTTAATAGAATAAAAAACTGGTAAGAAAAACGGGCATATTTTACAAGATACAAAAATATAAAAAACAGAAATATACAATAAATTTATGTTACCAAAGGCAGGATAAGTTACTCTTCTTTCAGCATAGATATTTTTGTGTTTGAAGTGTTTTATTTTTTTTTTTTTTTACTTCAAAACAAAAGTATTATATTTTTAATAGTATTATATATATATAAATATACATATTATTATAGATATTTATATATATATATATATATATATATATATATATACTAGCATGGGTTCCTGGCGTTGCCCGGGTGTTTGGAGGTGTATGCTGAACAAAAAAAAAGGTCAATTTTTTCATTTTTACCCTGATTATGACCCCTTAACATTTATTGTTTCGAGGTCAAATCAAACTATTCAGTTAGGTCCATGTCCAAGGAACCTATATCTAAATTTTCAAGTGTTTAGACTCAAAATTGTCGGAGGAGTGTGGTAGAGTTCTTCAAGGTCAAATCGTTGAACTTTGACCCCTTAACAGCCCAATTTCTGGCCGGAACCCGATCACATAGCTTTTCCCAAATCTCAGTACCCTGTATATCAATTTTCGAGTCTTATTGTATACTTAAAATTGACAAAGTTATTGCGTAGGGAAATGTACACAGACAGACACACAGACAGACACACAGACAGACACACGGAGACGTTGACTTTCATATATATATATATATATATATATATATATATATATATATATATATATATATATATATATGGATAGATAGATAGAGATTAAACAAAAATATATGCGTATACATAAATATATATGGAAACAATTTTTTATTTAATTTAAACTTTTTACGCAAATAGTATGCAAGTATAAATCATGTAGAATATCTGCATGAATATAATTACACTACTTGCAACTTAAGAGTCCCAGCTGACGAGAAAGCACCCCAGATCATTAAAGACCCTCCTCTACTATGCAGAGTTGAAAAAGTCTCTTTGGGCAAATTTTTATCATGCCAATAGTGTTGAAATCCATCAGGACCATCTAGATTAAACTTTTTCTCATCGGAGAAAATTACATTTTCCCATTTCTCTTCATCCCAAGTCTGGTATTCGGCGGCATATTTAAGTCGGTTAGTTTTGTGCTGTTCAAGAAGACGTGGTTTCTATGGTCGCTTTAAATGATGGAAACCCTTCATTTTCAGATGCCTTCTGATGGTTTTAGGACTACACTCTGCTGCTGTTTGGCTTTTCAATCGACTTGAGCTCATACTGGAGTTTTTTTAACTTCTTCTGATACGGCGATCCAGTGATGGGGTTATTTTTTATTGGTTGACCTGGACTGATTTTGTGCCCATATTGATCTGGATTTCTTAAAAATTTTGTGATGACCGTTTTGCTACGATTCACTTCGTTTGAAATGGATCTATGGGAGAGTCGACCCCTATTAAGCTCAAAGATCCTTCCTCTCTCAAACTCTGATAATGGTTTCCCTCTTGCCATTTATAATTTAGTAAGATGTTTTTTTATCCACTAACAAGTTGCTTTTAGTAACATAGAAAGCTTTTCGTATTCATTTTTTCAAAACTAGCCAATTTTATTAAAGTGGTCTTATCATTTTGACCAGGTGAAAAGGTTTGTTTTTTAAAAAATAATTATTAGATCAGGGTTAAGGTTTCGAATGAAGCAGATTTCATTTTTCCCCCATCATATTGTCCCTTTTTGCAATGGTTTCAACCAGTTGTTTGATTAAAAATTCGATATTATGTGTAAACGCTTACTTTCTTAAGTGGTCTTATGATTTTGACCAGCACTGTATACATGCATATACATAAGTAAATAAATAAATAAATAAATATATAAATATACACATACGCAGATATATACACATAATTGTGGAGGTCTATTTACCTTAAGAAGTAAAAAATTAAAATCATATGAGTCGATAGTAGTATTTATTTTTTTATAATTCATAGTATATATATCTATATATATATAAATGTAAATTTGGTTCGTTAAAAGTGAATAAAACCATATTTCTACGTTACCAATTTATTTGAAATTTTCAGACAATCCATCTTTAGAGTTGAGGCATGTTTTTATGTCATTAAAATAAATTTAACTCGCGAATTATTAAAATATTAAATAAAATATAAATATTTTTCGAAGTCGTTTCTGCGAGATTTGTCCGTTTTTATTTCAGGTAACTTCCGTTTCAACTACTACAAGGTAAGTAAAAACACAAAAAATCTTACTCATACAGTGAGTGATCCGTGCTGAAATAATAACGTTATTATTTAAAAAGTCATTCTTAACATGCGGAGGGGAGGGTGTTTTGTACCTATTCTGTACTTTAACCTTACAATTGAATAAAAACATATCATAAAACTTTAATTAAACGTGGAAATACGATTTAAAAAAAGTAGCGAGGATCACTCTCTGCATTAGCACACACACAAAAAAAATAATCCCATATTTTAAAAATTTAAATTCATTTATGTACTTACCAATTTATGTTAAGGCTTTTCAATCATGAAACATTACGTTTTAATTGTTTAGTTTCTTTTCACGGCATTGTTTACATAAAAAAAGGTTTGTTTTAACTTTTTCTAAACTGTTTCATTTTTACGACATGCCTCAACGTATTATAAAAACCCTAACCTCCCCATGTTAAAAAAAAACCGCCCTTCCATAAACCTCGAAAGCCGTTCTTAATATGGGGAGGTTGGGGGTGTTCATTTCGAAAGCCGTTTTAACATGGGGAAGTTAGGGTGTTTATAATATGCTGGGGCGAGTCGTAAAATTAACGAATTTGCTATCTATTATTTATTGCAAAAAATGCTTGAAATTTATTTATTTGATAAAAAAAATTACATTTTGGTACTCATTGGGCGTTGAGTTCCATGGCGACCAGCAGAAAATAATAATAGTCGCTCCCTTAGTCCCCCACCCCACACGTAACATATTTTATTTACTGACGTTGCCGTAACTAAACGACTATTTGTCACATTTACAAACATTTATTTATTTATTTTGAAACAAGTTTTACTTTTTATGAATATTAAAAGAAAAATCGGTACTTATACAGAGAGTGATCCATGCTGAAATAATAACGTTATTATTTAAAAAGCCATTCTTAACATGGGGAGGGGAGGATGTTTTGTACATATTCTGTACTTTAACCTTGCAATGTAATAAAAAAAAAACACGATTTAAAAAATAGCGCGGATCACTCTCTGCATTAGCACCGAAAAATGTTACTAAACATTTATTAATAATTTCTCACTTTTACAAACATTTGATTTTAAATTTCTTTTTAAATGACGACTTTTATCGACTTTTTTTTAAATATCTCCCCAAATGATATTTATTCCGAAATCCGTTGTTAACATGGAGAGGTTGAGGGTGTATATTCTGAAAGCCGTGCTTAACATTTGTGGAGGTGGACCTAATGTAAAAAAATAAATTAATTGATTTTAAAATAAGCTAAATCATTTACTGATAACTTCTCACTTTCACAAATACTTTTTAATTTACATGCGCTGATGAACAAATTGTTGAATAGTGCAAAAATAAAACGTTTTTGTAATAAACTTCGGGATATTTTTTTGGGTAAATATTTACATTTAGGTCCACCTCCACAATTTTCTTTTTTAAATGACGACTTTTATCTCTTCTCTTCTCTTCTCTATATAAATAAAATGAACTCATTTTTCCCTGTATGATTTTGACATTAATAGGATTAAAAATCAAGATATTTCATGCAAATATAATATGCACAAACGGCAGAACAATATCTGAGGTGTGTTATAGGCTTATTATTTCTCAAATTCCTCGATAATCTTAGATTTCTATACTTTTTCTGCTGAGAAGTCACGGCCAAAATCGGTTAAGATCAATGGAAGTGGTAAAATATTTGCTCTCTAATAAATTCCTCCCTCCCCTGCCACCACTTAACACCGTTTGGGGATCGTTCACAAGGAACAGTTGAGAAGAGAACACCGGTTTGGCTTCGTAGTTCTTTCATGTGAAGTTATTTAAAATCACTAAACTAAGCTGCAGTGCTCTGTGGCGTAGTGGTTAGCGTGCTGGACAATTCACATTATATTTTCACGTTCGCGCCGACCTACCGTAGTCGTTTTTTTTTTGTTTTGTTTTTTTCTAAACAACTGGAATGGACTTTTCTTGGTGGCCGAACTGTTAACGTTGCAGATGTTTTTGTTTTTTTTCACACTTTATTTTCCTACTTTTACTCATGACTTGGGGTTTGATCCTTCCTACTTACCTACCATAACATTTTTTAAAACTCCCCCCCAGTCCCGGAAACAAACACTCGGGCAACGCCGGGTACCCCCGCTAGTTGATAAATAAATTTACTTCTCCGCAACTTTTATTGATAAATAAATCTACTTCTCTGCCACGGGCACTGAACCCCTCCTTTTTTTTAATAGTATTTTCGGGTGTGTATGCTGATAACAAATATCAGTTAAATTTTGCAAATAGTGGTGTTTATTCCGGAAGCTGTTCTTAAGATGAGTATGTTGGGGGGTGATTATAAAGTGGACCTAATCTAAAAAAAACAAAAAAAACAAGTTTTTTTATGAGCACATAAGCAACTACTTTTTATTAACGTTTATTTTTACTTTTTTATTTAAAAATTAATAAATTTCAATGAATAGAATAATAAATCATTTATCATTAATATGTGTTTTTGGTGTTGTGTTGAATGAAACTTTTTTTTCATTACAACAATAATGAACCAATGCGTTCCGGCATGCGTTTAAGGGTTACGAAATTATCAATAAATCGTTTAGTTACTAAGCCAACGTCAGTAAATAAAAAAAATGTTACGTGCGCATGCATTAGCCTTGACTAGGGGGGGCTAAGGGAGCGACCATTAAATAATTATGCTGGTCGCCATGGAACTCAACGCCCAAGGAGTACCTAAAGTGGCACTTATGCACTTATGTTATCGTGCTATTTTTTAAAATAGTATTTTCATGTTAAATTCAAATTTTACAATATGTTTTTCTTTTATTAATTTGTTAAGTGAAAGTACAGATAACCCGGTCGGTTCCTTATGTGAGGAAAATCTAGTCCCCCCCCCAAAGGGGCACTCTGGATAATAACAAAACATTAAAATTGCCTCAGTCTCGAAAGATTTCTTCTCTACTGAACGAGGAAACAAACGGTGAAGTGTAGTTCACCTTCTGTTTCTCTCCCCCTCTCTCTTCCTCTCTTAATATCTCTCTCTATCCATCTCTCCCTTTCCCTCTCTCAATCTATCTTTCTCCCTATATCACCCTCTCCATCTCTCTTTGAGCTCCTTTCTCTCTCTAACTCCCTCTATCTCTCTCCTTTCCTCTGTCTCATCCCTCTCTGTTTCTAACTCTCCTCCTCTCTCTGTTTATCTATCAATCCCTTTATCTCTCTATATCCTTCTCTTTCTCTATTTTCCTCTCACTTTCTCTTTTCTACTTATATACCTTCATCTCTATCTGTCCATCTCTAATCCCTCATCCTATTTTAGTCTCATAAATTTATTACAGTGAATAAGGCATTGTCAAAACATGAATAAATCCTATTTTAGTCACCTAATTTACTGACTGTGAGAATAGAAGTTATCTGGAAATTACTGCTACCTTGAACAGCACCAGAAGTAACTGGTAAAACCTTTCTAATTAAATTGATTTTGGCAGCCATTTGGTTACAAAATGACATAGCCTTAGCCCTTGCTGTATGAGGAAAACCTGCGACCTTGCTGCTAAGTAGAAGAATTATTTATTCTACTTTAAAACATTCAATTTTTCAAAAATCTCATGTTCGACATCTCCAAAGCATCCAATATGGGGAAAAATATTGCAAAAATGCAAACTTATAGTTTAGGATGAATGCACAATGGTACGCAAAAAATCACTTGAGGCTCTTGGTCGATCCTTGCAAGATTTGCGTGGCAATGTCAGACCATTTGGGAATGCAGTAATATTGCTTGCAGGAGATTTCAGACAAATCTTATTCATCAATCAACACCAACAGATGAAATAGATGCTTGCCTCAAATACTCTACTTTTTTGTTCCATGTGAAGACATTAAACTTAACCCAAAATATGTATGTCCAGTTGCAGACTGTTCGATCCGCACAAAAACTTTTGCATCACTTGTGGGAAATTGGCTACAAAAAAGTGTCAGCTGATCAGAGTTAAGGGCAAAATTCTTTGACTTTTAACTTCTGTAATTTCTGTAATTTTATTTCATCAAAAGAATAGTTTGTTTAAAAGGTTTTGCAGATATTCAAATTATAAGAATTCCATTTGACTGAGTGAATGAGCTATTCTTGCAGGTCAATACAAAGATGCCCACGAACTTAAAGCTATTATTCAATGTAAAATTCCAAGTGAGGTAGTCAAATACAAATCCATCGACACTGTTGTGAAAGCAGATAAAGTGGTTAATTATTCAACAGCTATATGTGCCAGGGATGTCACCGCATGTATTGCAACTGAAATTTGGTGTACTAATTATCATGTTGTGAAATATAAACAATCCAAGCTTTGCAATGGCACATAGCTTACAGTAAAAAAAATTAACAAACAATATAATAGAAACAACAATCTTAACAGGACCTTTCACAGATGAACATATCTTCATTCCATGCATTCCTATGATTCCACCGGATACATCATTACACTTTAGAAAATTGGACTTTCCAATTTTATTGTCATTTGCAATGACTATCAACACAGCACAGGGAAGAATCTTTACAATTGTGGGCCTTACAGTTACACACTGACTGTTTTTTCACATGGACAATTTATGTTATGTATTCAAGAGTCACCAAACCGGAAAATCTCTATATCACCTAAGAAAATGGAACTACAAAAACTGTGTACCCATGCAAAATGGAAAATTAAACCTATAAGAAACATGCTTTTTCTCATTTTGGAACTTTTTCCATTGCGCCAATTTGAGCCACAGCAACGCGTGGCAGGATACAGCTAGT
Source organism: Euprymna scolopes (assembly GCF_053919585.1). Lineage (NCBI taxonomy): Eukaryota > Metazoa > Mollusca > Cephalopoda > Sepiida > Sepiolidae > Euprymna > Euprymna scolopes. The sequence goes on along the minus strand of NC_136519.1, from coordinate 49,964,213 downwards.
ATATATATATATATATATATATATATATATATATATATATATATATATATATATATATATATATAATTCCCAGTGTCTTGGTTTTGTCGATTTTATTTAAATAAATATGCAAAAGTTGTTTTCGAATTATTCATTAAAAAAAACAAATGTTCGTCTGTGGAATCCATGATAAACCGCGATGTTTATTTTCTAACGCAGCGATTCCTGTTTGTCTATTCTTTTTTATTTATAGTGAATTACATAGAAAAATGCGAGCGAAAAGTAATATGGTTAAGATTAAGCTTAGGAAAGTAAAGAACTAGTTGTTTAAACTGGAAAGAAAAAGCAAGATATTCTAGTAAAAATATAATAAATCTATAACTTAAAGTATTACAACATAATTAAAAAAAATTAATCAATTTAACATATGTAAATTACTAATGCTGCAATATTTTAAGTTATAAATCAATTATATTTTTTACTAGAATATCTTGTCTTTTTCTTATCCAGTTTGAACAACTAATCTTTTACCTTACTAAGCGTAATGTTAACCATATTAATTTTTATCCATGATTTTTCCAGGCTTTGCTTTGAAATAAGATATTCTGTTTTGTGGTCAATATCATACGCATTGTCAAAAATCCACAAAAAATTATTACCAGCTTTTTAAATTGACTAAATAAAAAAATCAAATAAAGACATAATTAATTAAATAAACAGAAAGAAGGAACAAAAAAAGAGAAATGGAATAAACAGGCGACGCCGTAAGCGAAATATAATCAACCCTAGCACGGCAAAACGCGTCGCTTTTCTAACTCTTTCTATATAACCCAAGTCAGAAAGCATGCGACCGACATTCCCGCTATGATTTATGAAAATATGGATGATGGAAAAGTTTCTATGGTTACCAAAAGACACCAGAAGAAATTGTTTCTAAAACGACAATGACAAAAAGTTTCTATAGTAACGTACAGCCAATTAGAAGAAAATGTATCTCACGTTCATTACTAATTTTGAGGACTTTTGAACACCAGTAATTTTATTATAACTTTTAATGAAAGAAAATTGAAAAGTTTTACTTCAAAATAAACCTGAGACTTTGACATTTCTAAAAATTGTTTGAAATTTGGTCGCAAAATGAGTGAGCGATGAAGCTTTAAAGCAATTCTAAATGAGTACAACTAACACTTAACCATGGATTCAAACGCGGCAGTGTTTTAATAATAAAAAATTAATTATAAATCGTTTGTCATTTTTCTCTTTTTCTTCCATTTTTTTTCCAAAAGCTCTCATTCAGTATCGACAATCGAACTGATCGACAGATCATGCTTGCTTTGCCTACTATGCGTGACGTAATTTTCCAGTTAGCAGGCCTTCTTTCGGTAGTCTCGATTTGACTCACCTAGTTAGTCAGTCCGTGCCGTAACAACTTAAGCAGGATTACCCACCCACTCTAAAAAGAAAGAAATTTTTTTTTTCATGAAGAAATATTAAGCATTCGAGTTTAAGTGTTCCATTCTTTAGTGGCAGAGACTTGATTTTCAAGAAGTTGCGATCTATTTATATATTGTAAGTAAAAATGGTAAATCAATGTTTTATTATTTTTCTTTTTTCAGGATCAGATCGAAAAAATAAATGTTATCGAAATTATTCAAGTATTTTTCAAGTGATAACGAGTTGGAGAGTAAAAAATATTTTTCTGGATCTCTCTCTCTCTCTCTTTCTCTCTCTCTCTCTCTCTCTCTCTCTCTCTCTATCTATCTATCTATCTAGCATGCAATATTCTCTCTATCATTTTTCACGCGCGTACACAAAGACAGACGCGCGTAAAACTTGCATCGCATTTTCTCTCTATCTCTATCATACTCTATATCACACACACACATACACACACATACATAAAATAGCTCTCACATAGTCTCCTTTTCTTCCTCTATCTCTCACACGCGGACACGCGTGTTTGCTTCTATTTTTTTTTTTTAATTCTTACTCGTGATTTATTCCGGTTTTTTTGTTCCGATTCATTGCAAACGCGACCATCTTGTCTTTTTCACACAGCCGAACATTATATTTGCAGTTTTTGTTAATTTTCTTATGGTCTTTTTTCTTATTGTGGTGTTTTTATTGCTACAGTTTGTTTTTCGTGTCACCTTAAGCGAGGCCACCGAGAGGAAGAAGGCCTGTTTACTGAAAAATGCCTGCAGACAATGTAGGTAAGATTTGTCAACCTGTTACTGTTAATACTATATGATGGCATTTTTAAAAAGAGCAGTAAAACATGTTAAAAAGAAAAGAAAGGAACCCAATTCGATTAATAATGAAACTGAACTTTATTCGATATAAAATATAAATATTATCTACGTAAATTTCGTAATTTTAAAGCAATATACACTCCAATACTGATAAAACTGAATCATGAATTTAGGGAATAAACAATTCAAGAAACATTAAACACAAACAATTCTTGGCTTTCATGATGAGATCACAGTGTAGTATCTGTTCTGATGCTAGACTTCACCGTTTCTGTTCTCGGTCGGTGGAGGAGAAATACTTCATGACTAGGACAATTTTTATTTTTGTTCCTATCCAAAGTGCCCCTTATTGGGGAGCTGGATTTTTCCCCACAAGATTATATGTTTAAATAATACAGAAATTATATTTAAAGTTTTGATTTTCTGTTCTTCTATGTCCATTTTCCCCCGTGTTTTTCATCAAAATGTGTAGCGTATTTTCATCGGTTACATGGTTAGGAATCCTATACTCCGCCATAGTCTTCATTTTCATATCAGTGCAGAATACATGAATACGAAAATGAAGTTCACATAACTAAAGAAATAATCTTACCATGATGGTTAAAAACATTGGTTAAAAACTAAGAAAATCTAGTAAACATCTATGATATTAAATCGGGTTGGTGGTGAATTTGTGACATTATTATTATTATTATTATTATTATTATTATTATTATTGTTGTTGTTGTTGTTGTTGTTGTTGTTATTATTATTATTATTATTATTGTTGTTGTTGTTGTTGTTGTTATTATTATTATTATTATTATTATTTCACTCACTATGAGTTGTCTCACAGGCCATCATCAGTGATCGCTCACTGGCAGTAACTGTGGTGTTCCCTCGAGACCGAGTGGCAGCAAGCCTCTCCCAGATTTCCAGTGTTCTCCACCTTTTGACTACTCGTGCATATTATTGCACGTTACCGCAACAGCCGTTTGTCATTGATTTCTTGTTGGCATCAGCCATTTGTGTTTGATGTGGCGCCAGTCGATGTAATCTACACCAGTTTTTTTTTTTAAATACTAATAACAATAATAAAAAGAAAAAGAAGAAGAAGAAGAAGAAGAAGAAGAAGAAGAAGATTTGTGCAGTGTACGCACCGTGCTATATTTTAGATAGATTAGATTAATTTTCCAAGTTAAATTGAATTTCTATGGTATATTTTTTTCATTAAATTGTATGATGAAAGTGCGGAATAGATAGAAAGCCCCTCCTCCTGGCCTTCTACGTAATAACGTTATTATTTCAGCAGGGCGCGTAAAACATTTATTCATACTTCACGGGGACGGGGACCCTGCGTAAACGGTGGGTTATTAAATGATTGCTCCGTGTAAAAGGTTTTATTTAATTTATCTAATCACGAAAACTCATTTGCAGGTACTATTTGAGGCAAAAAAGGAGGGGGGACATATTTGAATATGTATGAAAAAATAATTTAGCAAAAAATGAATATCTTTATTGGAGAAAATAATAAAAAAATCAAAATGAAATTAAAAAAAAAACAAGCTCGAAATAAAAGTATGAATCAAATTCATCCCAAAATCGAAAAAAAAAATCAAATAAATAAATACACGCACGATTTAAAAAAGTCTAAGATATATATGAAGAAAGTGAAAGAAAACTCTTTCAAAGAGTAATCTTTAGATAAAAACACCGTTTACGTAGGGTCCACGCTCCCCGTAAAATACCCATTTATTTATAAGATAAAACACAAGAAAATATGTTAATTAAAATTTAATGTACTCTTTATTTTTAGTTCATATCAAAAATTTAATTTAAGCTGATTAGTTAATGAATTTTTAAGATGAATTTGTGTTTGTATGTCTCGATAGAACATAGAATTTTCTATTTCATTTCCCATTTCAGTCATGTAAATTATTTACAGTTGAAATATTATAAAACAAATTTTAAGATTTAAATATATTTCAAAGAAATAAATAACGCCCCGTGCAAAAATATTAAATTCATCGATAATTTTAAAAAAACTGTCGTGAAAAATGCTTCTAACTTTAAAATGTTCTAAAATATTCAATGAAAAGTTTTCTTTATTATTAAAATAAAAAGGACTGAAAAATATTCTTATATAAAAATTGTTTGTTTTGCAATTTAAAAAAATAAATTCAATTAAATATTTGAGTTTCTTCGATAGACATGTAATAACATTTCGAAAACAGGTTCACTTACTGTTATAGTTTGTTGGGTTAAAAGTATTCCAATGTGCAATGATATAATTATCGATATGGAGAATTGCTCTTTCTCTTTAGAAAAAATACATACACGTTTGAATTACCTTCATAAAATTGCCACAAGGGGAAACGAAATATATTTTTATGGCTATTAGCATGTAAGGGGCAACGAAAAATATTTTATGACTATTAGTGTGGCCACGTGGTTGAACGCAAGAACTTTTTGGAAACCTACATGTTGATCTGGTAATGACGTCACGGCATTATGTTCATTGGCCTTTACTCTCGGTAGACTCGCCTTAACTTTCCTTCACATCAAAAGACCCTTCTCGTTATAATGAGTTTTTGGTTTAGTATAGCAAGCCAAATTATTCCCAAAGGTTCACTTCAACTTGAGCAGCTGCCATTGTGAAAAGGCAGCATGAATTTCTCTGATTCATCTGCCATGAGATAAATACAAGTAAACCAACGTCTATCATACCAACAATTAATTGTAAAACTGATTTAGCCGAGGCCAAAATAAGAGGTAACAAAATGAGCAGAAAACGTATTGTCATGAGAAGATAAATTTTCCTCTTAAAAAAAATATGAAGAACTTGCCATTTCCTACAGAAATAATCTACTATAGTAAATGCTATACATATAGCATTTACTATAGTAGATTAATTTTTATTTATTATTGCCTGCCTTCATATGCTAAAACTCTATCTACTCCGCAGAGCAGCGCTAGTGGTCTCAAATAATTGGACTTTGCAATACTCTATATAACAAAGCCTGATATTTAATTTCCGAACAGGTTGAGATTCGTATCAATCAGCTGTTTTATTTATATCTAATATATGAACGGCTATGTCTGTCTGTCTGTAGATCTCAATATTTGTAATTTCTATCTTCCCGGAAACTTAATATCGCAGAGCGGCGCAAAGACCTCAAAGATTGGATTTTTTCGGGCCGGTTAAAATACTATTTTCAAAATTGAAAAAATTGTTATACATTTTGTACATTCATCTAAGTTTATTTTGAATTTTTAATCGGTTCTTAATCTACAATGGTAACGTCACTAGCTTTGGAGTTTCTGTTTCGATTCTAACTGATGGCACCCAATTTTTTCTTTCTTTTTTTTACTTTTGAAATCACGACTATAATAATAATTTGGACAAATGAAAATATCATATTTAAACTTATTTTACGCCCGGTCAAAGCCGGACACCCTCTCCGTCCGGCTAGTCTTATACATATAAAGCTATATAGGTCTGTCTCCATATTTTCAAACCCTATCTCCTCCGAAAGTAAACATCGAAAAAGGCGATAGGGGCATAAAATGATTAGTTATTTTATGGACCGTTCTTTTTTTTGGGGGGGGGGTCTTTAACCGGTTAAACTATTTCTTAATGAGTGAAAAATAGGCCACAATCGTTATACATTTTGTACATTCATCTTAGTTTTTTTAAATTTTTAATCAAAATATATGCGTGTCGCATTGGTACAGTGGTAACGTCGCCATCTTTGTATGCTACAGTTTTGCTTTTGATTTCGATTCCAGCTAATAGCACCTAAATACTTTTGAAATCACGACTCTAAATTAATATATACGAAATCTGGACCAATTAAAATATCATATTTAAGCGTATTTTGTGCACAGACAAAGCCAAGCACCCCCTGCTAGTTATATAAAAAATAATATAAAATAAATAAATGTAAATATAAATATTAATATGAATTAACATTATAATATATTATAATATAAAATATATTATATAAAATTAAATACACTATATATTATGTAATAATATAAAACTTTTTCTATTTAAATATATTACATTAGAATTAGAAAATAAAAATATTGTTTTTTATGCATTCCTGGAGAGATCTAAAAATAGAGCAGAAATGTTTTCTTTTTTTCGAGAGCTCTAGAAAGTTGACGTACTCCATTTTTGGAAATTCTAGAAGCTTCAGAACTACACGACTATGAATAGACGCTAATAGCGTCATCACTTCAGTTATAAAATCAGTTCTGAGAAGGAACGCTAAGTTAGAGCGACCTTTCAACTATTTATAACTCGTAAGGTTGTAAGGAATTTCCATAAACAAACCTATTGTTAACTCCCTCACAAACAACCCGACAGTTAGGAAATATTGATTTTCTGATCTTAATTCCTGACCAAAATAAAATATGTTATATTTTCTCAAACTCCATTATTACTCGGCGGCAATAGCTAGTAGCAAAAAAAAACTGAGTTACTTCTCTTACGCCCTTTTTTGTAAACATTTGTTTCTAATGTTTGTCTCTCTAGTAAGTTCCATTTGTTCTCTTAAACTCCTTCTTTATTTTTTTTTTCAATATATGTTGTGTGGCTACTGCTAGACATTATCTTGAATGTAACAGTATCAAGTCGCATAAATTAGGAACTCGCGATTTCTGGAAATCTGTAATACCGTTAACTAACGGACAATCAATAATTCGGCCACTATTTAAGAATTATCATATCAATCGAGAAGCTGACTGACTCTCTCAGATGTTTGCTTTCAACTCTACCTCAGATCAAACAATCCACTCTTAAATATCTCTGGTAGATGTTTAAATACCTCTCATATCTTTAATATGATAAAAACGTAGACCCTTGGAAGACGTGTGCGCCTGATCATCATCATCTCATAGCATTTCAGAGGAAATGCCCCGCGGAGCTAGCTCTTGTCATCTCCAAAATTTCAACAACTCTCTAGTCGAGACTTGCTATATTGATTAATAGAAAACTGCATTCACTGCACTAGTATTCAAGTATCTGGTGAACAAACTGAGGATCCTAATTAACGCTTTATCAGGCATCTCCCTATCCTCGCTTAAATCTATAAGCTGTTAATTGATCAAGCGCTATATCATCTATAATATAAAAGGCAAAATGTTTGCGTGTTTGCATGTTTGCCAAAAAAAAATCGACACACGCAACCAACACATACAAAATTTATATTATTAGAAAGATCGGACGCTCGGGCGACAAATATGCAAAAATTGTTCAAAAACATTGATTCTGTACTGGCCAACATCGCCGTTCTTTGAAACGAGAAGTTAGTTTTTGCGTCGATATTTTTGCAAAGCTTTCATGCGCTTTGAAATGACTAAGCTTATTTCGAAGGCCTGTGACGTCGTCAGTCGTGGTAGGCACGGCAACGAAATGTTTCCTTGTTTTTTCACCTCATTTTCCTCTTAGCGTTACAGGTTCGAGGCTGGCTATTGCGGCTAATATTTGTTTGTTTTTGTTTTTTGTACTCGGGCGGGTACTTGCTGCTATTTTCATTATATTAGGCGGTTTTGAAATATTTTTTAGAGCTACGTTGATCAATATAATTAACATAAAACATCTTCACACCCGGACAATCATGAGTTCCCACGTTAGTCTCTAATATAAATCTCAAACGTCGGTTTGTGTGTGTGTTTGTGTCTTTGTCTGTGTGTTCGTATGTCTACTAAAAATTTTCGTCAGCGTCATCGGACCGAGTCGAAACTAGTACAACCTGAAAGACCGATCCCTTGGATGCATTTATCTGCAATTTAGAAAAATAAGATTAAGTCTGTGGTGGTCAAGTAGATCATTTCTTGCAAGGAGAAGTCACATGTCGCGTCGAAATTTTTGTACGTCACCTCTAGAAAACTGAATGTATGTTTCAAAAAGGTTATTTTGAAAGATCGTGACGTCATGTCGTCGTGGTCGTGAGAGCTAGCTTATTAACTTTTTTTCTTCTTTTCCTCCTTCACGTTTCAGGTTCGAGCCTGCCTAGTGCAGCCTTTTTTTGCTGTCGCATGGGCACTCACTGCTATTATGGATGAAAGCAAAGTTGTTTTGATTCATTTATTTTTTTCCAGCGCACAAGCAAGAGTTCTTCTCTTCATATCCCTTCTGCCGAAATATTCGGTGAGGAACTTGTCACGTACTTCTTTTTCAGGGCGATTCCGTTCTTTTATTTTCGAAATTGTTTTGTGGGTATCCATGAAAGTGCTAAATATCCTTAGTATAGCAGCTGTGTCCAAGCTTTATTTCATGTCTACCTGGGCAACGCCGAGTATCCATGTAAGTCATCTTATAAACGCTAAGTTTCTTTCTTTTCGGATTAGCAGTATAGATCGAGGCAAGCTAGTTCTACTACATGTACTTTTAATTGTCATCTATAAACGCATATAGCATGCACTACATTAAGCAAAGGAAAAAAGCCTTTGAAAAGATCTGGCATGAAAGGCTTCTCATGTAAATTAAACCTATCATATTTCTGGATGAATACTTGATATAATCACACCATTATAAAACAAGAGCAAATTCCATATTGCCATCGATTTCCGTACGAACAAAAACATTGTATTTGTGCAGATCTGCCCCAAGGGTCGATCCTTGGACCTTAATTATTCCTGATATTCAAAAATGACCTCCCTTATGAAAGTGTGTATCGGATGGGTATATGTGCCGATGGCATCACAGTCTATAATAGACATGGCGAAGAAACACATGTACATATATAAAAGGCAATGGGCAAAATCCTAAGATAAAAACCTTCAACCAGTAGTGGAATGGGACAGTAAATAGATGATATATATATATATATATATATATATATATATATATATATATATATATATATGTACATGCATATATATATATATATATACAAGAATAAAAAAGCATTGGAAATGCAAAAGGATATAGGGATGGTATGCCAAAAAGTATACAAACAAGATAGCTATGAATGGCTAGGCACATGGAAATAGAATTGCATCCAAAGTATAGCCCTATAGCTTTTCTCCAATCTTCATTCCGTGCCATCATTACGGTTGTAAAAAGCTATAGGGCTATACTTACTTAGTTATACTTACTTAGTTATACTACTATTTCCATATGCCTAGCCATTCATAGCTATCTTGTTTGTATACTTTTTGGCATACCATCCCTATATCCTTTTGCATTTCCAATGCTTTTTTATTCTTGTTAATTAGTATTTTTACTTACAGTCTTATTTTTACACTTACATTCATGATAGTATTGTCTTTTTTAGGAGGCGGCTCATTGCCGCTTCCATTAGTAGCAGGTCGCTTCCTGCTGGGTTTTAGGTCTTTGGGTTTTGGGCCTTAGGAGTTGCCTCTTGTTCCTCCATCGGTTCTATATCACATAGAGAGTGCTACCGCCTCTCTGATAAAACAGTTAGAGTATTATAAAGTTCTAAAATGTTCATACCTTCACTATTAAATTTTTCTTGGTTCATTCTTTGGCGTTTTGGCAAAGATTTGGCAGTTTTTGATATTTATATTTATAATAGTTTGTGCATGAGGCAGGTTTTTCCCCCTTGGGATCCCTGTTATACCGTGCTTTTGAGTCAGCACGTGAGGCAGCCTTCTTTTTTTCTGGTTCTTTGTTGTAAAGAGCACGTGAGGCAGCTTTTTCCCCTCGGAATCCCTGTTATACCGTGCTTTTGAGGCAGCCTTCTTTTTTTCTGGTTCTTTGTTATAAAGAGCACGTGAGGCAGCTTTTTCCCTCGGAATCCCTGTTATACCGTGCTTTTGAGTCAGCACGTGAGGCAGCCTTCTTTTTTTCTGGTTCTTTGTTATGAAGAGCACGTGAGGCAGCCTTCTTTTTTTCTGGTGCTTTGTTATAAAGAGCACGTGAGGCAGCCTTCTTTTTTTCTGGTTCTTTGTTATAAAGAGCACGTGAGGCAGCTTTTTTCTCCTCAGAATCCCTGTTATACCGTGCTTTTGAGTCAGCACGTGAGGCAGCCTTCTTTTTTCTAGTTCTTTTTTATAAAGAGCACGTGACGCAGTTTTTTTCTCCTCGGGATCCCTGTTATACCGTGCTTTTGAGTCAGCACGTGAGGCAGCCTTCTTTGCCTCAGGATTTGCATGATACTTAATTTTTATTATTTCAGCATTTTTTTTATAGTATTCTTTTTGCTCAGATAATACCTTGACTTTGTTTTTTTCATAGTCTATATTTCTCTGAGCTTTTTTACTACGTGCTGACTTTGGCATTTTTTATTAAATGTAAACATATAACACTTATGTGTATCTTACTATAATATCACTTATCTTATAGCAAGACAACTCTTGTAGAATTGAGATACTGCCCCGTCACCAATAGTTAAAGTGTGGAACGGTATATACACCAATAGTGTTATTGTTATCTTTATATGAAGTCCTAATCAGTGACAGTGTGAGGTTACTTGGTTAATTTATCGTAGTTTATTTTAGAAATCTTACTTGTTTTTATTAGTAGATTGTGTATAGTAGCCACAATATCTAGTTATTTTTGTGGCTAGGGCTTGGATTTTTATTCTTTTTGGTCAGCTTCCAGTGAGTTCTAAGAAGATGACTTTCTTGCAGTTTCTTTTGCGGTTAATTTAACTTATTTCCTTTGGCGTTTGGTGAGTTCTTAGAAGAACTGGTCTGATCTACTTTTCTTAGCGAGCGAAGAGATTCAGCTGCATTTAACAATGGTTGCTATAGTGTATTTTTGCGCATGCGTGAAAATTTCAAGTTTCCTCCTGATTTTTCAATAGTTTGACAGTATTCATGTGTCTTTCTGCCAAGAGCGACAGACGTCAGTGTTAGCCGTGATCGTCTAGAGCTTAGGAACCCACGTTGTGGCCGTGCTAACCTAGATTCGAATCCTGGTCACAGCATTGACATTTTGTACATATTTTACAGTCCAAAATCTGAAGAATTATTTGTTTTTATAACATTGTTTTTTGACGTCGTACTTGCTGATAGGTTACTCTTATAACAATTTTGATCAACTGAGATAAAGATTTCGTGGTTTCATTAACGCTGGTGGTTTACTGTTTAAAGAAAAAACCTTAACGTTCACCTCAAATATTCAGCGTCCAAGAAATATAGGCCACTGGCAAACTGGAACGTCTGTGAGCATTTTGAGAGAAGTTCCGTGTTCGAAGTGGTCTGTCTACATTGGGTATATAGTGTTTAAAACTTGTTATTACACGTAATCTTATTTAATTATGGAGTTAGCTAAAAAGCGATGGGTCACTGCACTTCTCCGAGTAAAGAGCAGTCGATTGATGCTTGAACTGTTGTCAGAGACCGTTCGTACACCGAGATATATCGTCTCAAAAGAAAGAAGAAAGAAGAAGAATAAAGAAGAAAGGAGAAAGAAGAACAATTGGCCATTTTTGTACTTTTTTTTTTTTGCTCTCTTTTGACATTTTAACCGACGTTCTGACACTCGCTGGATTCGTAAGACGCTTCTCTGTAAGAATATGTGCTTTTTGAAACTTATAAGTTCATTTTAGTTGAGATTTGGATAGTTTTGTTTTGTAGGCGTATATAGGCGTGTACGGGCCATCCCTATATAGAGAGTGTTACCGCCTCTCTGATATATATATATATATATATATATATATATATATATATATATATATATATATATATATATATATATATATATGTACATGCATTTAAAATTGTCGTCGACTCTTTAAAATTCATGTTATTGCTGCACATTTTATGAATTGACTGACCTATATTTAGGATTTCAGGTTCAAATGAACAGCTACAGCAGGAATTGCAATACACTCTAGAAACGCCTGATTATTACAGTTGGTGAATTTAAAAAATGCAAACTGTGCATGAGGACATTTTATGAGAACGATATGCAATACAGTTCTGTTTTAAACTTGGAAAAATGGAATTATTCTGACTGGTTTTTGGCCATCTGTCACGATTTCTCCATTGTTTATAACCTCACTCAGACTGTTCACGAACCCACGTGTGTACCCGACACTGACGGCTTGCATGAATCGAATTGAATTAATAGATGTACTGAGACTAAATCCGCTTTCAGGACTGCAAGCAACCACTGTAAAAAAAAACAGTAATAAAGAACGCGAGAGAGTTGTATGTTCAGTTCGTCAAGTCCAAAATAACTGAGCAGCGGATTGGTTGCAACCAGTTTTGGCAAATAGCAAACAGAATCCTGAGGGGAAACGCGTGCTCTATCCCAACTATCATAAATGTACCTGAGGTAATCTCGTCAGCATCAGACAAAGCCAAACTCTTTGTCAAGTACTTTGCAGCTAATTCTACCCCTTGCGATCAGAGCCCCCAACCCCCAATATTTACTCCTGTATCAGAAAACACGCTATGTGATATACAAATATCTGTATCTGATGTTGCCAAACTAATCAAAAGCCTTGATTCCAGTAAAAAAAACCGACCCTATTGTATTCCAATTATAGTACTCAAAAACCAGAAAACAACCAGAACTAGCTTCCATATTTATAAAACTGTTTTAAGGTTGTCTTCAAGATAATTGCTTCCCACTTTCTTAGAAAATCTCATCAGTATGCCCTGTATTTAAGAATTCAGGTGATTTGCCATGTCCTTCTAAGTACAGTCCAATAAGTCTCCTCTGCGTCATTGGTAAGTTGCTGGAATCTGTGTTAAATAGAGAAGTAATCAACCGTCTCAGCAAAAATAACCTTCTTAGTGACACGCAATATAGTTTCCGTTCTGTTAGATCTACAGCAGATGTGCTTACAGTTATATCTCATGGGATTAGCGAATCTCTCGATGGAGGCTACCTTTCTAGGGAAATTGCTCTTGACATATCTAAGGCCTTTGATAGGGTATATGGCATAAAGGTTTACTTCACAAGATCTGCAGCTACGGTATAGCTGGAAACGTCTTCTTAATTATTAAATCATTTCTCTCTGATAGGTTCATTAGAGTAGTGGTTGATGGGCAGAAATCAGAAGCTCAGAGTATTCCTGCTGGAATCCCTCAGGTGTCCATCCTGGGCCCAACTCTCTTCCTGATCTGCATTAATGATCTTCCAAATTTTTACATCATTCGTAGACATTTATGCAGATGACACTACCATCTATGGTAGCACATCAAAGACCGTAAACGACCAAGTTCTCTCTGATTCTCTCTTCTCTCATCTTGAGCATGTGATACAATGGGTAAAGTGGTGACTGGTTATTTTTAATGCATCTAAAACAAAGCTTTTATCTTTATATCATCAACTCTCTGATCCTCATCTGGCATCAATAGAAATGAATGGCTCTCTTCAGTGGGAGACTCATGTTTTGACAAACTTCTGTGCTTGACCTTTACTCCGGATCTGAAACGGAACAAATACATCAAATTCATTGCCAAGGCCGCTTGAAAATCGTGGGATCCTTCTATCGATCCAGTAGATATCTCACTGCTGATGCAATTCTCTATCTATATAAGAGCCACGTACGTCCAACGATTAAGTACCACATCTGGGCAAGAGCTTCTAGAAAGGGTTTATCCTGCTTTCATAGAGTTCAAAATAGATTTCTTGGCCTCGTAGGAGATGTCCTTTTCTCTTCCTTACAACCTCTTTATCACAAAAGAGATGTTGTGAGTTTTTCTCTGCGTTATCGTTATTTTCATGGCAAGTGCTCGACTGAGCACTAATCTATGGACCACCTCGCCAAACCTTTTCAAGAAACCCTCGTCTAGCTGAAAACATTATCAATAATTTCCCACACTCTTTATCTGTGCCTTAATCTAAAGGTAGAGTCCATGAACAAAGCTTCTTTCTTCACAATGCACGCCTGTGGAACTTACTTCCGTTTTCCTGCTTTCCAGCTAACTACAATATGGTTGTCTTCAAGTCCAACGTAAACAAGTTCTTGATGAACCCTTCCACGAAGTTGACAAATTTGCTGAATTTCCATTACTAATGAGTACTATATTGTCCGATTTTACTACTGTACACTCTTAAACACTTATCTTTGAGGGACCTCTGGGTCTTGATAAGTGGTGAAGCCTATGCAAAAAAAGTGCACGGTTTGATATCAGTATAGGAACTGCAAATACAATTATCCATGAGGAACTGAGGATGCTGAAGATGTGCGCGAAGTTTGTCCCAATGGTAACTCCACCAATTGTCACCATTTGATCAAGATGGGCATTATTACAGTACCTCGCTCTTCCTATCGTCCAGATCTTGCTCCCTGTGACTTTTGCGTACTTCCTAAGCTCAAGGAAAACCTTAGAGACTGTCAATATGAGGCAATGAAGAAGATGAAAATATCGATTTTTCGAATTTGCGGTAACGATACAACAATTTCTTTGCAGCCGAAGGAAATTACTTCGAAGGGGACTAGAATTTCTTGTGTGTACTATCAATTAAATTACCAAAACAGAAAAAAGGCTGGAAACATTTTGAAGGCCCTCGTACTTATTTCCTGTTACTTTATCGTACCAAAAATCTATTCAACATTAAAGTTTGATCAGCTCATTAGCTTTTGACAATAAAGTAAATGTGGTCTAGGGATGACTAATGATTTCTATTAATCTTCAGTTGGGCATCAAACGGATACCATAATACTCAAATCACTGCATCATATCATAGCAAAGATCTATAGACAATCTTAGTCAAATCGGATCAGTAGTTTCTGTGCAAAAGTTGATGGGACAGACTAAAACAGCAATATCTATAAACACACACGCGCGCGCGCATATATATATATATATATATATATATATATATATATATATATATATATATATATATATATATATATATAAAGTACTCTTTCGCTGTTTCACAGCTCATCAGTGCGGCCAGACAAGCACATACCTCAAGCCAAGATCAAAACCCGATCGCCTAAACCACAGTCGGAGCTTCTAACTGTTGCGCTATATGGCTGCTGCTGCTGCTGCTGCTGCTGCTGCTATGCGGGCTATGAATAAACAATGTTTTGACATTATCCAAATGCCTAAGCTCAATTTGTTTACACAAAGAGCATCGCTTCATACGTTAATGGTAATGTGTATATCACTTCCCAAACGACAAGTACATCTAGACCAAGTAAAAATAAAATTCCATTAAAAAAATGATTAGGAAAGTAGCGCATAAATCCACCAAAGATCAAATTATTAAGATTAAAACTTACTGATAAAATACATAGATAAAATATTATGATGAAAAATATAGATAGGATATACTGAAAAATATACAGATATATACAGATAAAAAATGCATACTTTATAAGATATATATATATATATATTTATATATATATATATATATATAAATATATATATATATATGTGTGTGTGTGTGTGTGTGTATACGTTTTATTTTTATTACTGTATTTTTCTGTTACGGTATATATATATATATATATATATATATATATATATATATATATATATATATATATATATATATACGTTTTATTTTTTATTACCGTTTTTTTCTGTTCGGTAATAAAAATAAAAAAACATATTTGCTCTACAACAGTATTGAGCACTTTCTTCAGGTTTTTATTAATTATCATTTCTACTATATATTTACGTGCATCGAAGTTGTTAATATCGTAAAAAAAAGGCCAGCAACAAATCTAAAATTTATAAGCGATAAAAAACGGGCATTAACGTGGTGATCGATTGTGGTACATAGATACAGTATCAGGAGCGGGTACTGATGTCATGAGTTCGATCCTAACGGATGCTGACGAAGCCAAAAACACGCGTGTCCATAGGTTTAATTTATGCACCTATATATATATATATATATATATATATATATATATATATATATATATATATATATATATATATATAAAATTAATCTGAAGACATTTTTTAAAGTCGAAAGCCTGTTTATGGTGTTTGTTTATGTGTATGTGTGTGCGGCACATTAACTTTCACACATCGGTTCTCACAAAATTATTGAGGTTAAGCAACAATGAGCCTGACCAGTACCCGATGGGTTACCATTTGGGAACACAAGGAGCTGTGTGTGCTCTCTGCTTATCTCGGCATTGTTGCCAGTCGTCCTGAGCATATAAGTTTAGCTTATACAGCTTGTTCAAAAGGTCAGTGAAGCGTTTTTTTCTTTATTTCAGATATTTTACTTTTTTCTTTATTTCAAATATTATTCAATATTTTCTAAATTGTTTATGGATAAGTATAGAATTGAATGTACGGCGCAATCACGTTGACACATCGGTTCTCGCCAGATCACCGAAGTTAAGCAACGTTGAGCCTGGCCAGTACCAGATGGGTGACCATTTGGGAAG